>NC_056047.1:13612039-13915949 GCF_004379255.2 Salvia splendens | reverse complement strand
CATTCGACTCAAAACCAAAATCTGATGCTGCAGCAGAGCTGAATGATGGAGGAGGCCTCGCTGCAGTTGTGTGCACTATATGTGCTGAGGGATTAAAGGATCCTTGATGCTGGTTTGAGGCACTTCCTCTAAACTGAGGCTGGGATTGTGGTGGAGCATAGTTTTGCTCAAATCTGTGCCAGCATTTTGCTGCAGTATGCCCTGGCTTGTCACACAACTGGCACACCACCTTGTTGTTGCCTCTGCCAAAGCCTCTGCCACCTCTTCCTCCTCTTTGATTTCTTGATCCCCCTCTTCCATTTCCTGGATCAAACCTAGAGTTGTAGGGGTTGAAGTCTCTTTTCTGGTTTGATTGCTGTGACTGCTGATCAGGTTTAGAGTAGGCTGTGAGCCTTCTGTGCTGGTAGAGTGAGACTTCATAGCCTTCATTCTTGACTCAAAAGTGAGCAAGAAGGCAGTAGCATCTCCTAGACTCCATGAATCTGATCTTGAGCTTATAGCACAGATCGCAGGGTCATATTCTTGCCCTAATCCTCCAAGAATATGCATCACTTGCTCATCCTCTGAAACTCTACAACCCACTGATCCCAGTAGATCAAAATAGTCCTTCATTCTTCCAACATACTCACTCATAGTGAGTGAGTCCTTCTTTTGATTATGCATCTGTTGCCTATACTGCATTATCTTGACAGTAGATCTGCTGGCAAAGTTGGTTTCAAGGGCAATCCAGATGTCCCTTGCAGATCTCAGCCCTACAACGAGGCCAAGAGCTCCTTCAGAAAGGGAAGAGAGAAGCCAATCAGCCACTCTTCTATCTTAGTCCGCTGATGAAGCGCGGGAAATAGGGCATCGTCCGCTTCATCGTCCGCTCACTGTGGGCGACGCGGACGATGCAACGCGTTTTAGTTTTTTTTTAATTAAAAAATTTTGTTATATATATACCCCAGCTTCACTTTTCATTTGTAACTTTTCGATTAACTTTTAAAATCTCAAATTAAGCTATAAAATGGATTTCGGTGGATACTCAAGTAGTAGTAGCCCGATGTTTGGAGATGGCGCACGGTGGCCGGGTACATAACCTGGCGAATATCGGTCGTTCGACGCCAACACGCAGTACGATCCGGACTTCAGTACGGATTCGTACGGTCTCTCCGACATGGATCCGTCTCCAACTCGCCCTGCCGTCTCCAACTCGTACTGTAGGATAGTCATTTTTTTTATTTCTAACTCGTGTAACTTTTTTTTTTAAAATCAATGAATTTTTTGACATTCTTTTAGTTAATCGTTGTCTTTTTTTAATAAGTTTGCATTTATATATTTGAAAACATTTAAATTAAATAAAAAAATAATAGTAAAATGCTTAGAGCGCCCCACTGCTGGTGGAAGGGCGGGAGGATAAAATGCCGACGTGGCGGTGCATAGGGCAGGCTTTAGGGCTCGTCTTAGGGCGCCCCATTGTGGATGGCCTAAAGAACACCTAATTTGATTCAGAAAATATTAGTAATTGTTTTGCACTCCATTTAATTTTGGCATAGTTCATGAATCCATGATGGATTGGGACTCCCTTGATTCCAAAACATGCTGGAATTTCGAAAATGGTCCAATTTTGTTTGAAATTAAAAAGGGTAGCTTGACCTTGACTCAATACCTTGATGAAGAAATACTGCGTTGGGTGAAAATCGAGTATATAAAGACCTTGGAAGTTGGATCCCTTTAATGAAATCAAAATACTTTATCTTCGCAATGACTAAAAGAATGAGCTCAAAGTTAATCCACATATACCATTCTCAACTAAAAGATACTGATATTACTAAAAATAAAACAAGGTAAGGTATCAGTATGTATTTTGAAGGGGGAGGTATTATATATAGTATCATAACGAGTGGCTGGAAAATATCTTTTTACGAAGAAAATGATAGAAACATGTGATCACGTGTTATTAATGGACAAAATTCATTATCCTATTCTAACTGTAATTTCCGTAAATTGTGTTTATAATTTATGCTTTTAACTAGTATACATTCATAATTAGATTTAGCTAGGTTAAACCCATATTACATTTCCTGGAGATAACAAAAGAAAAAGGAAAATTAATGAAGAAACATATATTCCGAATTTTTCTCATTATTGTTGGAGAAGTTTCTACCATGGACCATTAATTCAAATTTCAAGACGAGAAGAATTATAAGATTCAGTCTCACGATCATATAGTTATAGTAATTGTATTCCTCTAAGCCAAACCGTTACAAGTGTCAGTGAAAATATAACAATCTCTCAACCAAAAATAGTCCCATTCAGTCATAGTAGGATGTTCATGAAAAATAAGTCTCATTTCAAAAATGAAATTTTTCTTTCCTACTTCATCAATTTTTTCACATTAGCTTTTTCTCCTTTCTCTCTTATTTTATCTATTATTTATCCATCTATCTTATTTTACCCATTTCTTATTAAAATCCGCTTCGTTCATAATGAGACTATTCTTATTAGCTTATGGTTTTAGTTAGGGGGTGAAAATACCCCATTTTGTTGAAGTGAAAAATGGATAATTATGCGTGGAAGAGCTCCGAACACATAACACAATTGTTTTGAAAGTGATAATTCCGAAGACTATATCGAACTAAATTCATAGCTCCTGGAATCAATGATAAGGCCTATTTCATGCATCGGTTTAAGGGTAAAATGTATGCTATTTGATCAGTTTATCGCGCAAAGCAAGTGTTAATTGTGCAGGAATGCCGCTTGACCAAAGGCAACAAGGCCAAGCTGATCAAGCTGGCGCAGAAGGCGAAAAGGGTCAAAAATCGCGAGGGGTGATCAAGTAGTTAGACGGGGGACCACTGCATTCTAGAAGGGGGCAAGTGTTGATGCGTAAGACGCAAGGACAAAGTCGAATCCCCATTCCGTTATTAAAGAACCGCTGCATTCTAGAAGAGCACGTATCAATCGATGAGGAGCTCAATCCCAGCAAGGACGAATATTCGCTGCCAAAGTTGTTATCCTAGCTGGAGATTGCTACGAGGAGCTTATAAATAGAGGATGCAGCGCCATTAAAAAGATCTTCCTTCCGCTTCTAGTTTAGCTTTTCTTCTTAGTTTAGTTTCCAGTTCCAAGTTTTCCTCAGTTCCAAAGATAGCTTAGTTAGATAATAGCAATGGTTAGTTAGAAGAGAGCGACCGAAGGGAGCGCGACAGAGAAATCAATATATGTTCGGCGTTGTCTCGAGTTCCGACCTAGAGCTTCTCGGCTTTATTCGCTTTCCTACTTTCCAGTTTTGGTTGTTTAAGTTTAATTCAGTGTTGTTCCGTAGTTAAAGTATCGATCTTTTTTGTATTCCGCATGTTCACAGTATTGTTCTGAGTTTTGAGTATAAAAACTGTAGTTATTTTGTTTTCGGCATCTTGTCTACTGTTCCAGTTTAGCTTCAACTTTAAAATTTTCGATCCTGTGTTTAACTATGTTGAATGACAAAGTGATTTGTAGTTCTGAAGCATGTTTAGGTAGTTAGGTCTTTATTTGAGATTATCGCTTACTTGATCCGTCAGTTGTTTTCCAGCATGATGAGTTACGTGATCCAGTTAGTTTACATTCCGCCTAGCTTAATCCAATAGTTAAAACTCTCAATTTAAAGCGTGGCAGCAGCCGCCCCTTATTCACTATTCACACACTCAACGCGCCGGCTTCTCTGTGGGATCGACCTCGTACTTGCCGCTTTATTGTTAAAGTAGTGCACGTCTGGGAGTTATAAATATATTTCGGTGAAGTGAGAGAGAACGCCTTGATCAAGTGGCAACAACATTTGCTAACTGATCCACCCGGACGGTTATCTTTCATATAACTTGATCCAATCTGCGCGTATCGCTCTCTCGACCTCCACCAATCAATAATTCGTATTGGTCCAAATGAACTCAGATAATTCACACACTAAAATATTATGATCAACTAATCAGCTAGGGTGACGTGCCAATTAATGAAAGAAAAATATCTTAAAAAAGCAAAAATGCACAAGAACACTCCTATAAAAGGAAGCACCTCCACACTCTAAGAATCCACCCATCTTCAAAGAGATAAAACTCTCATTACATATACTATATCAACGCAAAACAAATGGCGTCCGTACTCCCTCAAACAAATCTCGACGCCACCGACACGCTCCCTGACGCCTGGGACTACAAGGGGCGCCCCTCCCTCAAATCCTCCTCCGGCGGCTGGACCAGCGCCGCCATGATTCTCGGTATATAACACCTTTCATTTCAACCATTGCATTACCACAACTACACAAGTACGTTGCATTTAATTGATATATATATATAATTGTATATTAGGGGTTGAGGCCGTTGAGAGGCTGACGACGCTCGGGATAGCCGTGAACCTCGTCACGTACCTGACCGGGACCATGCATCTGGGCAATGCCGCGGCCGCCAATAACGTTACAAACTTCCTTGGAACTTCCTTCATGCTCTGCTTGCTCGGTGGATTTGTTGCTGATACTTTCCTCGGAAGGTTCGTTTCATTTCATTTTTTGTTTTATCGTTATGAGAAATTCTTATCAAATCCTAACAAAGCATATATGCCTCATTTTGTCTGCAGGTACTTGACCATAGGCATCTTTGCCACGGTTCAAGCTACGGTGAGTTTATCGCATAATTAAAGAACAGAAAAACATTCCTAGTTTGTTTCGTCGACTAAATTTTTTTCTTCATAATTTGATATTACTAAATAATTCCATGTTTCCATCATCACCTGCGAAGAGGAAAACGGAAAAAGCCATAATAAATTAAATAGAAATGAGAATTGATTAATCTCTAATTAATAAAAATCTATGTTTATGATCAGGGAGTGACGCTTCTGACGATCTCTACCACAATCCCGAGCCTCCGGCCGCCGAAATGCAACCCGAGCAGCGAGGCCTGCATTCCGGCGACCGGGAAGCAGTTCTCCATCCTCTACCTAGCCCTGTACCTGACGGCCCTCGGCACGGGAGGCCTGAAATCCAGCGTGTCCGGGTTCGGGTCGGACCAGTTCGACGAGACGGACGACAAGGAGAGGAAGCGGATGATCAAATTCTTCAACTGGTTCTTCTTCTTCATCAACGTGGGATCGCTCGGAGCGGTGACGGTTCTCGTTTACATCCAAGACAACGTCGGGAGAGAATGGGGGTATGGGATCTGCGCCATCGCCATTGTTTTGGGGCTGGTGGTGTTCCTCTCCGGCACCCGCCGCTACCGCTTCAAGAAGCTCGTCGGCAGCCCGCTCACGCAGATCGCCACTGTCTTCGTTGCCGCCTGGAGGAAGAGGCGCCTCGACCTCCCCTCCGACCCCTCGCTTCTCTTCAACGTCGACGACATCCCCGCCGCAGCCGAAACGCAGAGCAAGAAGAAGAAGCAGATGTTGCCACACAGCAAAGAATTCCGGTGAGTATTTATTTATTTACCTTTCCCTAGCATGCTTAGTTAATTTGCTTTATTTATATGAACATAATAAGGTTTATAAATTATTGTTTGGCTTAGTAACTTATTACAAATGACTCAGTCACCTCTTAAAAGGACCTTAATTATGAACACTAGCACATAATTTAAGAGTTTTTTTTAACATGAATGAATTTGTTTTGTCATGGCATAGTGAGTTAATAATGATGTTGAAAAGAGTGAATGGTTTTAGTTTTAACTTGAGATGTTCCCTCTTTCTTGTAAGGTCTATAGTCATTGATTATGAGTATGGGATAAAATAATGTATGTTTGGTCAATATGTCTAGCATAAAATATCCCTTGATATGATATGCAACAAATTACAGAATTTGTATCTAGTTATGATCAAGTTGAGGCAAGGAGTCATCTCTTTTGGTAGGGAGTGTTGCATTATTAGTAGAAAATAATGGCATAATTCATGAGATCACAAAATAGTGGGGGTTGAGAGTCGATGGACCAAGCTCAATATCTTGATTGATCCTGTTTATGTATATATAGGAAATTAAACTTATACTAGTATATACGTTTATAAGTGGTAACGTTTAAAAAAATTGTTTTACATAGAGTTTGAATCTCAAGTAAAGAAAGTTAAAGAATCTAATTGGAGCTTTCTACAATTTGATAAACTTTATATTGACTATTTTGTCCAAACAAGAAAATTGAGCCAACTACCGTGAGGCAAAATAAATTTGAAAATGACCAATTTTGTCTTCACATCGGTTGAGTCACTTGCCGAAATTGAAAAGTCAAAATAAAAATCAATTTTGCCAATTATAAACAAGTGTATTTCTTCACTAGAGACATTACAATTAAGTTGTCCGCCTCCATTCCTATTCCTAAATACATGTGTCCTAATTGAAAATAATTGTAGTATGAGCATTTCAAAATGAATGAGATAAAATTAAGCACAGAAATTAAAATTTTACCCTTGTCATATTATTACTATAAATCCATAATTTTTTTGGTTTCTCATGCAATAGCTAGGGGTACATAAAGAGAATATATGATTTCTCTTTCAATTGAACTAGCCGTGCAATAAGTCATGATTTGATTAAACAGATGGTGATGGAATTACTTATTTTTTGTTGTAGTTTCTTGGACAAAGCAGCAATAAACAATCCTGATTCGACACAAAAAGGGAAATGGTACATGTCGACCCTAACCGATTTGGAAGAAGTTAAGATGGTGATAAGAATGCTACCAACATGGGCCACCACAATAATGTTTTGGACCGTGTATGCTCAAATGACAACATTCTCCGTGTCCCAAGCCACAACCCTAGACCGCCACATTGGCTCGTTCGAGATCCCAGCTGCCTCCCTCACCGTGTTCTTCGTCGCCAGCATCCTCATCACCGTCCCCATCTACGACCGCATCATCACCCCCATCTGCCGAAAGGTGTTAAAGAACCCGCACGGCCTCACCCCCCTCCAGCGTATCGCGGTCGGTCTAGTCCTCTCCATCATTGCCATGCTGGCGGCTGCGTTGACCGAAGTCAAGAGGCTTCGGGTAGCGCAGTCGCAAGGCCTGACACATGACAGTGAGGCCACTTTGCCGCTTACAGTCTTCATCCTGATACCCCAGTTTATCCTGGTGGGGGCCGGGGAGGCATTCACGTACATCGGTCAACTCGATTTCTTTTTAAGGGAGTGCCCTAAAGGGATGAAAACAATGAGCACAGGGTTGTTTCTAAGCACATTATCTCTAGGGTTTTTCTTGAGCTCAACATTGGTGACCATTATCCATAAGGTGACTCTGAACAAGCCGTGGCTCGCGGATAACCTTAACGAAGGCCGGCTTTACTATTTCTATTGGCTATTGGCGATTCTGAGTGTGTTCAATTTGGCAATATTTTTGTTTTGTGCAAAGAGGTATGTGTACAAGGAGAAGAGGATGGCTGAGCTAGGGATTGAGTTGGAAGAAGGTGATGACTTAGTTTGCCATTGATTGCACTTCTACATACTACAAGTGTAGGTTTTATATACCCTTGACTGCTTTTGTATAAAAATGTTTGTGGAAAAGAGTCACAAATATGAAAGCAAGTGACCTTTTCTTTTTTGGGATTGTTTTGGTTGTGAAATACTATGTAGTTAGCCAAAATAATGATGAGAGGTAGGATAATAATCATGCAGAAAAGGCGAATGTTGAAAGTTCGACTGCTGTGACATATATGTACTCAACTTTTGTACATTTTGGAATTGATTTTAAGCTTTATCTCTAGACATACTTACAAAGCTAGTATATTTAATTATAAGTAGATATATATATGAGGATCGAGGAAAATGCTAAATTAAAATCTTTGCCCTGAACTTACAAATTCCACTTCTTGATTAACTTTTGATTTGTGCAAAAGACTTACTTAATTCAATTGATCCTAGCTATGGACCTCAATTGCTTCATAAGTACATATTTTTTTCACTGTATTTTTTCAGGGAAGAGTGTGTAATTTATTCTATATTCTTGTTTATGTTAAGGTAATCTCACTTCTTAGCTTGTTTACAAACACAAATTAACTTCCTTGATTGAATTAAAAAAATATTATTAGTCATTCTTTTTTGGTAGTGATATATTCTCTAAGACTACTTTAATTGTTGGATGGAAATTTGTGGATTGGACCGTAATGTTTGTCTTCTAAATTTGTGGCTTTGTTGTGAACCATTGCGCCGATTGATATGATATATTATTAGTAACTTTTGCATCATTTGGGCCTTTTCCTCTAAAGTCCATAAATCTTCTTGTGACATAAAACAAAATTGGGTCTAAAGGCAGTCTAGTTATGATAGAAATTGGACTAGCTACCTATGTGATGTAGATCAATAAGTGTAATAACTTGAAGAGGAGTAGGTGAGAAAGGGCACATCAATGAAAAGTGGGCATGTTTTAAACTCTTTCCACTTATAACAACAAAATGAAAAGACACGAATGGGACCAAAGGATCCAAGCCTTCTTCAACCCTCTGCTTGTTTGAATAAGGGCTAGACATTTGTTTGTTGCAATCTAGTTGTAAAAGTATGCACTATAAATGCAAACAGTAAACTTTCTTCCCATTATTTCAATCTTCTGCACAAATAGGTGGTCCTATCCCTAAGCTAAAAGATGTACGATCGTCCCTTTATTAAGCAGTGAATTTGTGGTGTTTTTTAAGTTAACTAGTCAGTGTCTTCAGACATAAATGGACCCAAATACACAATATTACAAGGCCGGTTTTAATTATTTAGACTTTTTGCTTGTGTTACAGCACACATGTTTATTGTTATTACCCCTTGGACACAAGTCACTTGTTGTTTATACATATAGGATTTTGGAACATGTTTGTTTCCAAATGGCTAAACTTTAAAGTACAGACAGTTTCTCATTCCGACCCTTGGTTTCTTTGTATTTTGTACTATATAGATTAGAAAGTGGGCTGCACAACTTGTCTCAAATCATCCTAGTACATTTTAGTACTTCAGCAAATTATCACCGAAAATTGAGCAAATTTAGTTCTTTCAAAAATTTGCAACAATAATTCCTTGTTTGGTGTCAACAAAATCGTATTGATACAAACATTCCCCCTATCAAGAATTTGGATATATAATTCCCAATCACGGGTTCAAATGAATGACGTCGTCCAGACATGGCAGCCACCTGCCAACTCAGCGACCCGCTGCAAAATCATTCGCATTCCAGAGTCATGCCACCGACCCGCTGAAAATCATCCTCATTCCGTAGACATGCCAGCAACCCCCACGGAGTTTAACGACGAACTCGTATAAACTCACACAAGTTGTTTGAAAACCAGAGATCTCATGTAAAGAGAAGGAAGAAACCCTAATCCAAGAGAGGAAATATATCTTCGACATCACCCATATGAATGTGGAAAAGCAAAAGCAGTTAATAATTAGCCGTAATAATTGGTAATGGGTAGGACAAGAATGTGTATAGAGAGTGGGTGATCATGTGAGTTTTGGACCACACAAGCGTGTGGAATGTGGATGGGTCAAACTGAAGGCTTGTGATTGCGATTACACTTCACACTTTGGAGATGGGGTTTATGCAATTCCACACATTGTTTTCGTTTTCATTTTCATTTTGGGGTGGTGTCAAACATTTTTTTACATAACATGGGCAGAGGGATTTAATGCAAATATTATTACGTGTGACCATAACGAAAACGATGTGTGGAAGAATAGAACTATACGATGACTTGGTCAATGCAAGATATAGTACACTAGAGAACTTGATAATCAACAAATATGGAGTAATAGTAATTTACTGATCGTTAATCGTTCATTAATAAGAATTGGGTCGAGATCATTTTATTAATTAATGTTGCTAAGAAATTGCTAAATTGATCAGCTAGTCCAAATTAATTAAACACAAAGAGAAGAAAAATAAGAATTTTTATAAAAATAAATAAATAAACATAAAAAAGAGATAAAAGAGAAAAATAAATGTATATATAGGGTCCTATTAGGTTGAGATTATTTAGCTAAATTGAGAAATGAGATGCAATATCAGCCACTAATTCACAAGATTAACTAAATGTCAACAACTATCACATTATGTCAACACGGGGGTATAAGTGTCATTTCATTTCAATAGCCAGAATATCAAATGTCAACAGCTCGTATTAAAATGTCAACAACTAAAAAATAACACTTACAATTCACATTTGAATACCGAGAATATCAAATGTCAACAACTCGTATTAAAATGTCAACAACTAAAAAATAACACTTATAATTCACATTTGAATCTCGAGAATATCAAATGTCAACAACTCGTATTAAAATGTCAACAACTAAAAAATAACACTTACAATTCACGTATCAATACCGAGAATATCAAATGTCAACAACTCGTATTAAAATGTCAACAACTAAAAAATAACACTTACAATTCACGTATCAATACCGAGAATATCAAATGTCAACAACTCGTATTAAAATGTCAACAACTAAAAAACAACACTTACAATTCACATTTGAATACCGAGAATATCAAATGTCAACAACTCGTATTAAAATGTCAACAACTAAAAAATAACACTTACAATTCACATTTGAATCTCGAGAATATCAAATGTCAACAACTTGTATTAAAATGTCAACAACTAAAAAATAACACTTATAATTCCCTTGATCACGACCTTTCTTTCCTATGATGAAACCTAGAAAGAGCGATACAGTTATAGCACATTCATTTGAAGCTAAATGTGATTAAAAAAGAAAAGTTTCAAAATCTCGCATCAAATTTGATTATAGCAGAATCCAATTGAGCTTTTTTCTACACTACAGATTTCATATCACTGGAAATCGGTTCAAAAGCAGATAATGTTGAATCAAAGCACAAATTCCAAAATTATGAAATCATCACACGAACAAATTGGGCGTAGAAATCAGGTTATCTTTCAATACTCAATTCACACAATATTTCAAACATTTCTTCGCAAAATCAACCAAATAAAAATGGCGGAAATCTGAGGTTATCAAAAAGGCAATCACGATTACCAGAATAGTCACGCGGAAGAGCAACAGTGGTTCCGTTCAATTTCCAGCGAAGATGAGCACCGTTTGATATTTCTCCGGCGGCGAGATTCAATCCACATCGAAACCGTCACCAACCGCCTGACTCAATTCGACCACATCGCATCTCTGCAGCTCACAGAGGAGCTCCGCCGTGGAGTCGGCGATAGGCTTCACCAGAAATTCAAACACGCCGCTGGAGGCGGCGAGCAACGGAGGAGAGGAGATGGCAAGGACCGTGCGGCGGTCGCGGAGGCGGAGATGCAGGTACTGGCCGGGGCTGGTGTAGGGCGCGGCGAGCTCGGGGGAGCTCGATACGTCGACGGTAACGAGGAACAGCGATTCGGCGACGGGGGAGACTTTGACGAGCGGAGTGGGGGTCCAGACGGCGGAGGGCGGCGGAGGATTAGGCGGGAGAGGTGGTGAAGGGCGGTGGATTTAGCGACTGGTCACAGAAATCGCCCAAATTGAAAGAACCCTAATTAAATCATAATTAGAATATAAAATTACCACTATGCCCTTTCACAATTAATTAATCTAAAAATATTTTTTGTGTGGCAAAATTTGGACCACTCATTTAATAAAAATGAGTGGATGAGATTGCATCTCATTTCTCAATTAGCCTAAAAAATCTCAATTGATCATGGACCTATATATATATATAGGGTCTTGTTAGGTTGAGATTTTTTGGCCTAATTGAGAACTAAGATCCATTTTCAGCCACTCATTCACAATTTTCACCTGATGTCAACTACTAAGACATTATGTCAACTAGGGAGCATAATTGTCATTTTTGCGCGATGTCAACTACGGAGACATTATGTCAACTACGATGTCAACAGCAAACGTTAAAATGACAATAGCTTTCATATCAAATGTCAACAACTTATATAAAAATGTCAACAACTTGTCCATCACTTGTATATTAAAATGTCAACATATCAGTATTTAATACTCCCTCCGTCCCATTAAATATGCAACATTTGCTTTTCGGCACAGGATTTTATGTAGTGTTGTTTTGTGAGTTAATGAAGAGAAAGTAAAGTAAGAGAGAAGAAAAAGTAGAGAGAGTAGTGTTTCCATTTTTAGAAACGTTTCATTTTTAATGGGACGGACCAAAAAGGAAAACGTTTCATTTCTAATGGGACAGATAGAGTATATATCAAATGTCAATCAGTTAAACAACTTGTATCAAAATGTCAACAACTCAAAAATAATTCTTGCAATTAAAAACTAACAACTATTTTATCTTAATTTTTTTATTTGACACAAGTTCTGGCATCATGATCATACAACATATGTCAATAGTCTGCATATCAAATGTCAACAATTTATAGCAAAATGTCAACAACTTGTATATCAAATGTCAACAACTTGTCAACAACTTGTATATAGTGTCAACAACTCAAAAACAATTCTTGTAATTAAAAAATAACAACTATTTTATCTTAATTTTTTTATTTGACACAAGTTATGGCATCATGATCATACAACACATGTCCCATGTCAATAGCATACATATCAAATGTCAATAACTTATAGTAAAATGTCAACAGCTTCTCTTCACCGACGACGACTTCCATTGGCGTGCAATCAATGATTTCTCGGTCGACAAATCGAATGAAATTGAGCTGAATCAGCAGATGCTGACGATTAATACGGTGCAGGAAATGGAATTTCTAGAGAGAGAAACAATAAACTAATGATTTCTCCTACGAATTGAACCTTCACTCATAGGCAAACGCAACGAGATTTCTCGAAATCCGAACAACTGCATAAAAAATTCAATTCAGCCAAACAAAAATTAATAAACAAAGAAGAAGGAATTTGCAGAAAGATCAAAGTGACAACAATTGGTATATCCAAACGAATAAAGAAGCCTCATATCTAGGAAATTTATGCAGAAACAAAACCTCTCTTTACTGTAGAAGTATTCAATTGAAAACATAGGATACCTTCAAAAATCAAAATCAGTGAGACAGATCTGAAATTGAGAACAACTGTTTCTGATGAAATTGAGATATAGTTAGATGGATTTGGTTGCTTCTAATCATGAAGATCATCAACCCCACATTATCATCATGGTAATTGATCGAATTAATCGATTAAATAAACTCCTAATTCATCAAATTTGAGATTCAATTTTCCGCATGAGGTGTTCCTCGCCGGATCGGAGACGACGAGCAGCACGATCGAGTTGGTGATGGTGGAGCTCCTCCGCCACCCGACGACGATGGCGGCGGCGGCGGCGACGGAAGAGCTCTGTCGCGTCGTAGGAGAAGGCAACATATTCGAGGAAGCACAGATCGATGATCTGCCTTACCTGCAGGCGGTGGTGAAGGAGACGTTGCGGCGAAGAATGAGCAAGCCTCGGTTTCGTCGTCGGAAGAATCTGGATTGGAAGATTGGGGATCTGAATCGTCTCCTCCCTGCAATTACCATTCTGCCCTTTCATAATTAATTAGTTTAATAAAAATGAGTGGCTGATAATGCATCTCAATTCTCAATTAGGATAAAAAATCTCAATTGATTGCAGAATTGCAGCGCAGAAAAGCCAAGTTGCAGCGCAGAAAAGCCAAGTTGCAGAAACTGTTGTCAGCAAATCAACACCAAATTAGTGCTAAGATCCCTAAATTTGTAAAACCGATGAAAATACACATTAAACAACTGAAGCTAAGAACCCTAATTTTTCAAAATGTGGAGATATTCATCACTCAGTTCAATTAGTTTAGCTGAACAACGCAGCGAGCAATCTCCAATCAATATGAAATAAATTAATTATAAGCTGAGTAGATCTTCCCCAATTATATCAAATTCAGGTAGAGAGAAAGAGATAGAGAGTACGGCGCGGACGGTGAGACTGAGAAATTGAATGTGGCATTCTCGACGGAGAAAAAAGTGAAAGAAGCGAAGCGGCGGTGAGCGGGCAGCCGGAGACTCAACCTGCTAGGAGGGGAAACAATGCCGCCATTTCCGCCGCTGGAGGTTCACAGAGTCTGCCCGCCGCCACCCAAAACCACCTATCAGAAGCTCCGCCTCCGCCTCTCCGAGATATTCTTCCCCGACGACCCGCTCCACAAGTTCCAAGGATCAGTCGTGGTTTTGGAAACTGATTTTGGGGCTGCAGTTCTTCTTCCCTATTAAAACACGAAATGACACTTATACCCCCGTGTTGACATAATGTGATAGTTATTGACATTTAGTTAATCTTGTGGATTAGTGGCTGATATTGCATCTCATTTCTCAATTTAGGTAAATAATCTCAACCTAACAGGACCCTATATATATATAGGTCCATGATCAATTGAGATTTTTTAAGCTAATTGAGAAATGAGATGCAATCTCAGCCACTCATTTTTATTAAATGAGTGGTCCATATTTTGCCACACAAAAAATATTTTTAAATTAATTTATTATGAAAGGGTATAATGGTAATTTAAGTTAGAAACAAATGAAACACGCGTGGTTTCCAGCACTACAATTCCATTCCCAATTTTCCTCCAATTCCATTCCCAAATTTCCTCCATTAAAGCAACGCCTGCACCAAATCTTCAACCAATTAGCCAATGGAAGGCGTTTCCGCCACCGTCTACCGAGGAATCTCATGAGAAGATTAAGTAGGCGACTCGTCGCAGTAGTGGCTGCTCAGATCGGATTCGCTGCGGAAGCGCTCTTCCTCCGGCAGCGTTCCGGAGGGGCACCTGCCGATGTATGTCGGCGACGAGATGGAGCGATTCGTGGTGAGCGCGGAGCCTGACGTCAATATTTCTCTTCCAATTTTCAGGTTAGCATTCCCCAATTTTACCGATTCATTCATGAACTCCGTCGATCTCCAGCCGAAATTGATTTCAGATGTGGATGGTGGCGGTGACGGAGACACCGCGGCAGCGGATGGAAGGGATGGGGATTTGAGAGATGCGTTTGATGTGTTATTTTTTAGTTATTGACATTTTAATACGAGTTGTTGACATTTGATATTCTCGCTATTGATATGTGAATTACAAGTGTTGTTTTTTAGTTGTTGACATTTTAATACGAACTGTTGACATTTGATATTCTCGCTATTGATATGCGAATTATAAGTGTTTTTTTTAGTTGTTGACATTTTAATACGAGTTGTTGACATTTGATATTCTCGGTATTGATATGTGAATTATAAGTGTTATTTTTTAGTTGTTGACATTTTAATGCGAGCTGTTGACATTTGATATTCTCGGTATTGATATGTGAATTATAAGTGTTATTTTTCAGTTGTTGACATTTTAATACGAGTTGTTGACATTTGATATTCTCGGTATTATATGTGAATTATAAGTGTTATTTTTTAGTTGTTGACATTTTAATATGAGTTCTTGACATTTGATATTCTCGATATTGAAATGCGAATTATAAGTGTTATTTTTTAGTTGTTGACATTTTAATACGAGTTGTTGACATTGATATTCTCGATATTGATATGTGAATTATAAGTGTTATTTTTTAGTTATTGACATTTTAATACGAGTTGTTGACATTTGGTATTCTGGATATTGATATGCAATGATTTTGTTTCTTTGATTGGATGTGGTGACATGATATACTATCCTCTGTTTTTCTCCATTGAAGCCCTTCAAGAGAGCTGCAGAATCACTGGAGAAGCTAATGGATGCCACGAGGGAAGAGCTGCCAAACACCATGGCTGCCGTTCGATTATCTGGGATGGAGATCAGCGACTTGACAATGGAGCTCAGTGACAATGGTTCCGATTCGGAACTCTTCTGCTTCAGATCTCGCGAGCTCGTGGAGGTGACAAAATCGTCCAAGGATCTGAGGCACAGTGTGCCGGCGGTGTTGGAGGTGGAGGTGGAGGTGGATCCGAGCGGTGGACCTAGGATACAGAATGCGTCGATGGAGCTATACATGAGAAAGGAGGAATCCGCAAAAATCAATATCACAAGTTGTTGACATTTTGCTATAAGTTGTTGACATTTGATATGTAGGCTATTGCCATGTGTTGTATGATCATGATGCCAGAACTTGTGTCAAATAAAAAAATTAAGATAAAATAGTTGTTATTTTTTAATTACAAGAATTGTTTTTGAGTTGTTGACACTATATACAAGTTGTTGACAAGCTGTTGACATTTTAATATAAGTTTTTTACATTTGATATGAAGCCTATTGACATGTGTTGTATGATCATAATGCTAGAACTTGTATCAAATAAAAAAATTAAGATAAAATAGTTGTTATTTTTAATTACAAGAATTGTTTTTTGAGTTGTTGACACTATATACAAGTTGTTGACAAGCTGTTGACATTTTGCTATAAGTTGTTGACATTTGGTATGCAGGCTATTGACATGTGTTGTATGATCATAATGCCAGAACTTGTGTCAAATAAAAAAATTAAAATAAAATAGTTGTTATTTTTTAATTACAAGAATTGTTTTTGAGTTGTTGACAAGTTGTTGACATTTTGCTATAAGTTGTTGACATTTGATATGCAGGCTATTGGCATGTGTTGTATGATCATGATGCCAGAAATTGGGTCAAATAAAAAAATTAAGATAAAATAGTTGTTATTTTTTAATTACAAGAATTGTTTTTGAGTTGTTGACGCTATATACAAGTTGTTGACAAGCTGTTGACATTTGATATACAAGCTTTGATATTTTCATATAAGTTGTTGACATTTGATACGAAAGCTATTGACATGTATTGCATGATCATGATACCAGAACTTGTTTCAAATAAAAAAATTAAGAGAAAATAGTTGTTCTTTTTTAATTATAAGAATTGTTTTTGCGTTGTTGACATTTCAATACAAGTTGTTGAACTGATTGACATTTCATATATATTACATACTGATAAATTCAAAAGTCAGAAACCACAATAGTTGTCCATGGTTTGTGTGGGTAGTGCAGGTTTTAGGAAGAAGCCTCCACCAACCCAAAGTTCGATGAGTTTAGAGGCACATATCTCACAATCTTCCGGGAATGCACCCAGTTAAAGGAAACAACCTTGAAGTCTAGCGGGCAAGTAAAGGTAGCTCTATAGCCAAGATCTCCAAGTAGGAACCCTCCCCCATTGCAGCAGCATCAGCAGTATCTTTTCTGTCTCCTGAATGAGAAGACCACCAACCACAACCAGTGACAGAGGAAGACCTTTACATTTCTCGGCGATCGATCTTCCAATTGCCTTAAAGTGAGGAGGGCATGGCAATGTAACATCATCATTATCATTTTTCAGCATATCACCGAAGGTAAGATAACAGAGCAACTGCCAGCTGTGCTCCAGCCCGAGCGGCTGTATCTCATGAAGTAAACTAGATATTTCAGAAATTTTACCAGAGACCTCCTGAAGCCTAGTGGTGAGAAGAATCTGTCTGCCCTTCTCCTTATCAGGCAAAGCGTGCGCGATCCACGATTAGAAACTTGAGATTGTAAAGCTCTTGATGCAGGCGCTGGAGCAACGCCTGCTCATCGCCCTAAGTGGCATAGTGGCTTACTTGGTAGTTCTTGCTCTCCATGATTACTAGCAGTTCATGACCTCACCTATAATTTATTTACTACTATTAAATATCAAATGAACTTTGTAAATTTGTTAAATTTAGTCGTGCATCAAAAACATTATTCCGATAATTCATACTAAGAAACATGTTTTTACAAGCAGGACGAAATTAATTGATATCAAAATCATAAAAATAAAAAAATAAAAACACTTTGACGAACTTTCAGTAGCCAACTTCATTTAGAACTTTCATCAAACAGTTGGCAGAAAGATGCAATCCTTACATACCGGCGCATAATTCGTGACGCTCTTCACACCTCCAGAACCACCGCTGCCAGCGCGATGGAACTCATCCTCAACGTACAAGCTGATCGGCACAGTCTCTTCCTGCAAATCACAACAATTAAACCTTATCCACAAACTCCTTAATATCCCCTTGATTCAATCGAATTAAAATTGAAAACGTAAACACAACCTTGAAATAGTTTCCAACTGGAGAAGCATACACCAAAAATGTGTACTCGGAAGACGGCGCCAGCCCCAAAACCAGCACCTCCCTATCAGCAGAGGCTGAATGTCAATTTGATTATGTCAACAACGATTTTAATAAGTATACACTATGTCAATAACAAGTATATCATGTTTAAAGCAAGCACAATTATCTTATTATTATTATATCAATTGTTAAAGTTTATAATGTCAACAACAATCCAAACAAGCATACACTATGTCAACAGTATACAATATCATCTCAATGACAAGTATATGCCGTTTATAGAAAACACAAGTATATTATCATAACTATGTCAATAGCTATTGTATGAAATGTCAATAATCTTACAAATTTAAACAAATCCTTAACTGGAAGAAAATGCTTGTTCTCTTCCATTTTTTCCAGCAGCATTGTTCATTTACATCTCTTCCGATTCTACCATCGCTAATCAACAAAAAAACAGCAGAAATCGAATTAAATAAAAAACTTTGAGATCTCTGCTAAAATCGCGAGATAAAAGCAAAATTCAGCATTGAAATGAGCAGAAATCAGTATTTTCAGATTTTTCCCCAAATGTTCAAGCATTTTGATAAAAATAGCGAAGCAAAGTTGAACCTCAAAATAGCTGATTCCTCGACATTCTGGATTCTACACAGAGCTCCGACGACAAACGCGAACAACAGCAGTGAAAACATAGGTAGTGATTTATCTCACTAAAAATCAGTTCACATCCAACACAATTGATAATACAAAGCCTAATACCTCCAAATCCATACTCGAATCAACAATTAAGCTTCTGGCGAAGCGACGACGTGAGAAGTGAAGGCTGTTCGGAGCTTCGTGCAGCAGGAGCGGCGAAGCACGATGAACAGCGGCGACGTTAAACCGCGAGAGAGAGAGAGAGGGCGTGTTTGGAGGCGTCGTCGTCTCTGGCTTGATTGATGATCGGCGAAGACGATTGATGGTGGCGATATATATTAGATAGGGTTTTAGAAAATGATTTCAAATCTAATTTTATTTTTTTTCCACCATTTGATTAATGAAATGACACTTATACCCCATGTGTTGACATAATGTGATAGTTGTTGACATTTCGTTAATCTTGTGGATTAGTGGCTGAGATTGCATCTCATTTCTCAACTTAGCTAAATAATCTCAACCTAACAGCACCATATATATATATATATATATATATATATATATATATATATATATATATATATATATATATATATATATATATATATATATGTCCATGATCAATTGAGATTTTTTAAGCTAATTGAGAAATGAGATGCAATCTCAGCCACGCATTTTTATTAAATTAATTTATTCTGAATATTTTTAAGTGGTCCAGATTTTGCCACACAAAAAATATTTTTAAATTAATTTATTCTGAAAGGGTATAATGGTAATTTAAGTTAGAAACAAATGAAACACGTGTGGTTTCCAGCACTCCAATTCCATTCCCAATTTTCCTCCAATTCCATTCACAAATTTCCTCCATTAAAGCAACGCATGTACCAAATCTTCAACCAATTAGCCAATGGAAGGCGTTTCCGCCACCGTCTACCGAGGAAGCTCATGAGAAGATTATCCAAAGTAGGCGACTCGTCGCAGTAGTGGCTGCTCAGATCGGAGTCGCTGCGGAAGCGCTCCTCCTCCGGCGGCGTTCCGTAGGGGCACCTGCCGGTGTATGTCAGGGACGAGATGGAGCGATTCGTGGTGAGCGCGGAGCGATTCCAACGCTTTCTGATTCAATTGATTCGAAAATTAGAACACAGATGATTTCAACGATCTCGGATTCGACGATTCCTCAGCGTATCAATTTTTGAAAAAATTACTAATTCGACGGAGTTTGGTTGAATCTGGAGTTTTTAGGTTGATTTTATCAACTTTGATTATGTTTTTATGCTTTATTTGTTGATGCCTAGTCAAATTTGTTCCTAATCAGTTTTTTTTGCCTTTTCATCTTTAGCTTCGAGTTCAATTCGTAATCAATACCTAAGGTGTTATCTGATGGATTCTTCATCTTATTCTGAGTCGACGTTGACGAATGGTGAAGGTAATTTGGATTGGTTTTCATTAACATGACTTTTTTGTACTTTGTTGGTGAATTATACTACGTTGACATAAATGCACAGTTGTTGATATTTGAATTGATGTTCTGTTGACATAAATGCAAATCTGTTGACATGATGTATGTTACATGTTAAATATTCTATATAGTTATACTCTTTGTTGACATACAAAATAGTTGTATGCAAAATGCACTCTCCCCTGGCTGAAGAGCCCCTGCTGTGGTGTTTATTGGTGGAGGAAGGTGTTATGGGTAGGGTTGACAGTCCATGATAGGATGTCTAAGATGTTGGTGTTGGTGTGTTGGTGCTGCGTATTTTGAGATTTTGATTCTGGTGTGGGTCAGTTAAGATATTCTAGTTGACATTATGTTCTGTTTGAATTGATGTTCTGTTGACATAAATGCAAATATGTTGACATGATGTATGTTACCTGTTAAATATTCTATGTAGCTATACTAACATTTTGTTGACATACAAAATAGTTGTATGCAAAATGCACCCTCCCCTGGCTGAAGAACCCCTGCTGTGGTGTTTGTTGGTGGAGTAAGGGGTTATGGGTAGGGTTGAGAGTCCATGATAGGATGTCTGATATGTTGGTGCTGTTTATTTTGAGATTTTGATTCTGGATTCTGGTGTGGGTTAGTTAAGATGTGCAAGTTGACATTATCTGTTTTAGGTTGTTGACATATTTTCCTATTATGTTGTAGGATATGTTATTCCAATTTGCAACGCTGAGTTGAGGCCCTATGAAGGTCAAAAAATTTCTTCACTTGAGGAGGGAATTTCCTTTTATGAAAAGTATGCTCAAGAGGCTTGTTTTGATTGTCGAAGATTTGGAAATAGGTCTAGTGGTGGTGTTATTACTTTTTCAGTATGTTGTTTGCAACAGACAAGGTTTTCATACAGTTGATCCGTTGGATGTTGATGTAAGTATATCTGAGGATGTGAACGTGTCAGATGATGATGAAGTAACTTCAAAGAAGAAACGCAAACGTGGCACAAAAAGGTGTGCATGTGGAGCATGGATCAATTTCAAGTTTTTTTTCTGATTGTGGTGTTAAATATTATCTTGTGCATCAATTCATTGAGGAACACAATCATGCTATGGTTGACAAAGATCATAACCGATTTATGAAAGGAAGTCGCAGTATGAATGATGTTCATCACAAGTTTGTTGAAGATTGCACCAAAGCTAACATCGGTCCTACTTCAACTTTCAACTTATTAAAGGAGTTTTTTGGTGGTTATGATGTTGTTGGGTGTACGTTGAATGATGTTAGGAATTGTTCTCGTGATATTAAAGAGAAACTGAAAGAAGTGGATGTTCAAATGATCCTAAATCAGATCCAAGAAAAGAAGAAAATTTGTGAAGGCTTTTTTCACAAATATCAAAGGTATGTGAACTGTTTCCTATAGATATTTCAGTTTATTTGTCATATGTTGCTCAAACAGGACGACGACATTCTCTGTATCTAACAAAAACACTCATGTTTAGTATATTTCAATTTTGTGTTTACATAAACTACATAGGCTGTTGACATGTTACAGATTTAGTGTTCATATAATTTATATAGGATATTGACATGTTATATGTTTGCAGGTTCTAACGAAGATGGCAAGGTACATATTGGTAACAGGTGTCATGGACGTTACTTTGGTCTATATCAACGCGCTTTTAAGAATAAAAATTATCTGATTGCATTGGATAATTTGCTTGCGGGTATTGGTCCTCAAATTTTTACCGATGACACTACTGGATCTTCATCGGTTGATGAAAATGATTCCATCAAGAACATATATAATATTGTTGTACCTGAAGAAATAACTGCACATGCTCCAGATGTGGTTAGTACAAAGGGAGGTGCAAGTGACAAGAAAAGCAGAATTAAGTCAAGCATAGAGAAAGCAATTGAAAAAGCAAGCAACCTTTATAGGCATTGTGGAAAGTGTTATAAAGTGACTGATCATAATGCCAGGAGTTGTGGCAGAAAGTAGACATAATTGTTCTTTTTTAAATAACAGAGTTGTTTTTTAGTTTTAACATATCCTACAAGTTATTGACATTTTCTTATTAGTTGTTGATATTTGATTTTGCTCTCTATTGACATTCTATTGTATGATTTTGTTTTTTAATTTTAAGATTTGTTTTCTGAGTTGTACACACTTTATTCAAGCTGTTGACATTTGTGTATAAGTTGTTGACATTTCAATACAAGTTGGAGTCAGGCTTGCCTCTGTGCTCCTCGCTGATGAGGGCGTCCAGGCTGCCCCAGTCCTGCCTGGAGGGGTAATTACAATTACAATTCATGTTTTTAAGGTTAATTACAATTAAAAATTATGTCAACTATATATACTAGCCATGTCAACAACTAATATAACTATGTCAACTATGGTGCATATCGTGTCAACGGCACATACATGTCATGTCAACTACGGTACATATCGTGTCAACTACACGTACAAGCCATGTCAACTGTGTTACAAGACATGCCATCTACACGTACAAGCCATTTCAACAACAATCAGAGTTGTTTTTTAGTTGTTAACATATGCTACAAGTTATTGACATTTTCTTATTAGTTGTTGATATTTAATTTTGCTCTCTATTGACATTCTTTTGTATGATTTTTTTTTAATTTTAAGATTTATTTTTTGAGTTGTACACACTTTATGCAAGCTGTCGACATTTGGTTATAAGTTGTTGACATTTCAATACAAGTTGGAGTCAGGCTTGCCTCTGTGCTCCTCGCTGATAAGGGCATCCAGGCTACCCCAGTCCTGCCTGGAGGGGTAATTACAATTACAATTCATGTTTTTAAGGTTAATTACAATTAAAAATTATGTCAACTATATATACTAGCCATGTCAACAACTAATATAACTATGTCAACTATGGTGCATATCGTGTCAACGACACATAAATGTCATGTCAACTACGGTACATATCGTGTCAACTACACGTACAAGCCATGTCAACTGTGTTACAAGACATGTCATCTACACGTACAAGCCATGTCAGCAACAATCAGAGTTGTTTTTTAGTTGTTAACATATGCTACAAGTTATTGACATTTTCTTATTAGTTGTTGATATTTAATTTTGCTCTCTATTGACATTCTTTTGTATGATTTTATTTTTTTAATTTTAAGATTTGTTTTTTGAGTTGTACACACTTTATTCAAGCTGTTGACATTTGTGTATAAGTTGTTGACATTTCAATACAAGTTGGAGTCAGGCTTGCATCTGTGCTCCTCGCTGATAAGGGCGTCCAGGCTACCCTAGTCCTGCCTGGAGGGGTAATTACAATTACAATTCATGTTTTTAAGGTTAATTACAATTAAAAATTATGACAACTATATATACTAGCCATGTCAGCAACTAATATAACTATGTCAACTATGGTGCATATCGTGTCAACGGCACATACATGTCATGCTAACTACGGTACATATCGTGTCAACTACACGTACAAGCCATGTCAACTACACGTACAACCATGTCAACTGCACATAGAAACTATGTCAACAATTATAAGTCATGTCAATTAGACATACAAGCCATGTCAACGACTATCAGAGTTGTTTTTTAGTGGTTAACATATACTACAAGTTATTGACATTTTCTTATTAGTTGTTGATATTTGATTTTGCTCTCTATTGACATTCTATTGTATGATTTTGTTTTTTTAATTTTAAGATTTGTTTTCTGAGTTGTACACACTTTATTCAAGCTATTGACATTTGTGTATAAGTTGTTGACATTTCAATCAAGTTGTTGAACTGATTAACATTTGATATAACTGCTAAGTTCAAAAGTCTGAATCCACAGTAACAGTTTTAAAACCCATCCAAAAAATAAGTTAACATCAAACATTAATATCACTTTTTGTTTACTTCTTTTTTACTAAACAACTCCGTGTACTTGTTGTTTAGCTCAAGCAATTTGTCCATGTTTGCTTCTATCCAATCATGAGCCAGTTGTAACATCGGCGACCTTTGGTTATTGTAAATTGATGAAATCATCGTGTAGCAATACCTTCCCCTGAGTATGTGGGGAATCTTTACACCACGCGCAGAGAAGCCAATATCCCATTCACTGCCCTTTTTGCCAACATAGGTCTCTATGTGCCTTATCAAATAGACACCACAGTCCTTCATTGTTCGTGCTTGTGGCTCACTCTAAAGGCAGAAAGTTGATTGAAGACTTGTTTATATTTTCCGAAATATCTAACATTTTTTCTCTATGAAGTATGCTTCAAACATATCTTTCTGCAAAATATATAAATAACTAAATCAAACTACACAAACAAAGCATTTTAACATGATGAAGAAATTATGTCAACCAAATGTAGAGAATATGTCAATAACATAGATAAAATCATACCATTAAACCAATAGCAATGTCATACTTCTCGAACGGATCCATATTTTTATGTGGCTTGTTGTTATCTATTATCTCAATGGTGTTTTTCTTCATCCAATATACTACAAGATAGTAATGGAAATTTGCACAAACTGGGAAGAAGACCTGTTTGACATGAAAGATAAAATGACATTAAAGATAAAATTATATCCAAAGAACACATGTTCATATTCTTACGTAAATGTCATTGTGAGATCTTATTACCAAATCAATTTTTCTCCAGTTGAAATCTGGTCTTCTTTGAATCTCATTATCTATTTGAGAAATGAAATTCTTCTTTGCTGTCGAAGCATCCCAATTATAGTTATGTCAATAGCCATGTCAAACAAATCATATACTCTGTTTTATAGCTATGTCAATAGCTATTG
Organism: Salvia splendens; assembly: GCF_004379255.2. Lineage (NCBI taxonomy): Eukaryota > Viridiplantae > Streptophyta > Magnoliopsida > Lamiales > Lamiaceae > Salvia > Salvia splendens. The sequence continues at coordinate 13,891,123 of NC_056047.1, read as the reverse complement.
TATGAAATGAAACACAATAAATCTATATCAATAACTCTTTCTGGTTCAACCTACAGTCATCCTAACAACTATTCAAACAAGCATATACTGTTATTATAGCTATGTCAATAGCTATTGTATGAAATGTCAATAATCTTAAAAATTTAAACAAATCCTTAACTGGAAGGTGATGCTTCCAATTGCGATTCTACCATGGCTAATCAACAAAAAAAATTAGTAGAAATTGAATTCATAAGAAAACAAATCCAGATTTGTTTTAATACACTAAAATCGAAGCAATATACTTAAAATTTGAATCAATTGTTGAACCTGAAGAAGTCAGAACCATCGCTGAAGAAGTCGGAACCACCGCTGATGTGGAACGCCGATTCTCTTCGATCGACGCTTCAACCGATTCAGCTACAATCGGTGCTTCAACCGGAACCATTGTCACTGAGCTCCATTATCAAGTCTCTGATCTCCATCCCAGATAATCGAAAGACAGCCATGGTGTCCGACAGCTCTTCCCTCGTGGCATCCATTAGCTTCTCCAGTGATTCCGCAACTCTCTTGAAGGCATTCAATGCAGAAAAACAGTGGATAGTATAGCATGTCACCACATCCAATCAAAGGAACAAAATCATTGCATTTTACAACCATTGCCTAAAAATCAATATAATTTCATAATTGCATTATCCTTGAAATTGAGTTCTTCATTAACATTGACTTGAATTAGAGTTTCCCCAGAATAGCTACAGGAACTGAAAAACCACTAACTAGTAGGGCTGGAATTGCAGCGCAGAAAAGCCAAGTTGCAGAAACTGTTGTCAGCAAATCAACACCAAATTAGTGCTAAGATCCCTAAATTTGTAAAACCGACGAAAATACACATTAAACAACTGAAGCTAAGAACCCTAATTTTTCAAAATGTGGAGATATTCATCACTCAGTTCAATTAGTTTAGCTGAACAACGCAGCGAGCAATCTCCAATCAATATGAAATGAATTAATCATAAGCTGAGTAGATCTTCCCCAATTATATCAAATTCAGGTAGAGAGAAAGAGATAGAGAGTACGGCGCAGACGGTGAGACTGAGAAATTGAATGTGGCATTCTCGACGGAGAAAAAAGTGAAAGAAGCGAAGCGGCGGTGAGCGGGCAGCCGGAGACTCAGCCTGCTAGGAGGGGAAACAATGCCGCCATTTCCGCCGCTGGAGGTTCACAGAGTCTGCCCGCCGCCACCCAAAACCACCTATCAGAAGCTCCGCCTCCGCCTCTTCGAGATATTCTTCCCCGACGACCCGCTCCACAAGTTCCAAGGATCAGTCGTGGTTTTGGAAACTGATTTTGGGGTTGCAGTTCTTCTTCCCTATTAAAACACGAAATGACACTTATACCCCCGTGTTGACATAATGTGATAGTTATTGACATTTAGTTAATCTTGTGGATTAGTGGCTGATATTGCATCTCATTTCTCAATTTAGGTAAATAATCTCAACCTAACAGGACCCTATATATATATATATATATATATATATATATATATATATATATATATATATATATATATAGTTGAATGCCTTGAGAAGGATCAAAACCAAGACCTCAAGAACATAAAACGGGCAAATCGGATGAGCGAATCTAGAAATTCAATTCAACAGGGGCAAAAATATTTTTTAAAGAAATTATAGAAGTTTGATGTGAGTATTTATAAAAGAAATTAACTTTTGTAAAAAGAAATTGATTAGTTATTTAGTGTATAAATGAAAAATATTGAGGATTGCCCTTTGCACTCCCTTAGTAGATCCGCCCTTGGGATCATTTGCGCTAGTCGCTTCGTCCAACTTGTATATACCTTGATATCTCTTGATAGCCTAGCGCATACTTTTGTATACACACTATAAAAATCTTATCTTTCAGAGACACAAAAATTGAGATGTAATTACTAGCGTTTGGAAAATTTTAATAATAATCATTATTTATGATGTAAAAGAAAGTATCCCTAATTGAGGGCAAATTATTATAATCTTTTATTTTTTTAGGACGCTCATATTTGTGTCCTTTAATTTTAGTTGAGACAGTTTATGAAGCTAGGGTGGTATAATTAGACACAAAAATTAGCTTTCTTAATAGCATTAAAAAGTGTCTTTATCCGACCTTTTTATTGCAGTGATATGAATAATGAATATATATACCTTGATATATCTCTTGATAGGGAATATTATAATTCTTTTATTATCTTAAGATAATATATATCTTAATAATATAATTATAATTTATGAAAATTACACTCCATATAGATTTAGATAGAGTAGGGAGCAACACTTTTAGTGCTTCACAGTGGTGACTTTTTTTATCATTATTTTCTATAGACTTGTTAGCATCAAAAAACAATTCTGCATCAAACAGTTCAAATGATCAGAGCTAGAGTCCAAAACCGACAACCTCTTCAAGCAGTTTGCAAATAGGGAGTATTTTTCTGAAACCCTATATGCACTGCAGATTAAATTAATTAGGAGAATGCATAATATTACACTACGAGCTAGTATTTAATAGTAAATTTATTGATAATTAGAAAAAAAAAATCTTCGGATAATTTGATCAAAGTTTAATCACGAAGTTCCTTCAATAACTCCACAAAAAAAACAAATTAATTTGTAAGTAACTTAATACTTGTAAAAATAATATGATCATGCTAATAGAGCGAGCCATTTGCGCAATTATGTTGGAGTAATTTTTTTAAGAAATAGCACATAAACATTCAACTTGGAAAGGAAGACTATATATGACATGACTTTACATATTTTTCAACCCCATATAATAGTTCATATAAGATTTTGCATATCTTAGAATAGTATATGATCATATATCCTATCAAAATGTGACACGTCGTCGTTCTCATTTTCATTACAACAACTTAAATTATAGAGTAATATTGCATCTAGATTAACAAAAATAATGTCGTTTTTTTTCACATGTTCCGTGTTTAAATTACTATTGGCATCTGATTTACCAAATTAATTATTTGAATGCTCTATCTACCCCTAAACAATGTTCTCATAAAGACGGCCACAAGTTTTATCAAAGTGGTTGGTGTTAATAATTTACTCCAGTAGTGATAGTGGCATACATGTCATAGAAAGAATAAATAAGTTGATACATTAACAATATATATAGTACTAGTATAATATTATAAATAAAAATTAATCAATATTTATGGACACTCTACACTGACATAAAATTACTAGGATTTTCGATACCTTGTTTGTAAATCTCAATAACAAATACTCGTGTCGAATTAAAGTGAGACACGTGCTAAAATTATTTTTATGAACAAATGAATTACTATTTCACATGGATGTTGTGACCGGGCATCCGTTTGAAATTGTGACGGTGTGGTTAGGACATGGAATTCATCCGAGATCTCCGGATCACGATCTCGTGTAGCAACGCGACGCTGTGGGAGGGATGATGCTTTGCTTTGGTGGACAACATTGGGAATGAGGCCCACCACCTCTTTTTTATTTTTATTTTCTTTTATTATTTCGTTCAACTTAAGTTCCTTTTCACCACTATTATCGCTCGCCTTGTTTTCTCTCTTTTTTTTTCAGATTCGCATGAGAATATTGCAAAACTAAAAATTGAAAATTTCGTAATGTAGAAGACAGTATTTATCCAAACTAAAATGACAGCACATTTCCACAGCAGATTCCATGATAATAATCATGACGCTTATAACCACCACAATAATCAAACATATGATACATCACTATACACACTAGATTTCAATAATCCACTCAATAAAAGTCACACTTCATTATTGAAATAAATGTGCGCACGTATAAAATAAACATACATGCAATTTCACTTCTTCCCTACAATTTATACTCATTACTATATTTACAGTATATATTCTCGAACAAGCAAAGCCAAACCCCCTTAACTATTAGGATATCCACAATGGGGCACCCTATAGGGCGCCCTATGCTCCCCCATATCAGCATTTCATCTTCCTACCCTTTCACCTGTAGTGGGATGGGATGCCCTATAGGTCGCCCTAAACATTTTATTTATTTGAATATTTAAAAACACTACAAAAATTGGGGAAAAAAACTTCATTTCATTAAAATTAAAAACATTTCACTACGAAATAAAAAAAACTACAAATTCTCACCGGCCGTTACGGTCTCAAACTTCTTCAATCATGTTGTTCATGAGCTGAGCATGGTCTTGTTGGTTGTGCATTGAGGCCTGTCTAGGTAGAACCTCATTGTAGCCCATCGGTAATCCTCGAACGTGGGGTGGGGCCGCCGTGCTGGAGCTAGATCCACCTTCATCATCTCCCCAATCGATGACTCTTCCACCTTCGTGTTCAGGAAAAGTGAGAGATGGGAGAGAATTATTGGTGTGGGAAATGGAAGAGAAATGAGGATTTAAATAGATAAAAATTTTGAAAAAAAATTAAAAAAAAAGGAAAACGCGTTGCATCGTCCGCGGTATCGTCCGCGTGACCCGCAGTGGGGCGGATGATACCGCGGACGATGCGTGTTCCGACGCCATCTTACACGGACGATGTATAGGGCGCGGACGATGCATCGGACATCGTCCGCATGCAGGGACGGATCCAGCTAATAGTTAGCATGGGCAAATGCCTCACCTCAAATTTCATCACATATACATAAATTATACATTTTAAAATATATTTGTTTTAATTTCTCACTAATTGCCCCTCTTAAATCTCTTAAATATTGTCTATGTATATTTTTGCCCCTCTTCATATAAATTCCTAGATCCGTCCCTGTCTGCATGGCTTCAGTGGCGGATGATAGTTCGCCCGATGCATCTGGCCTGCCCCACCGTAGATGCTCTTATTCTATTTTTTAGGTGTCATTTTCCCACCACCCTTGCCTTGTTTATGAATTCAATTCAACACACTTCTTTTCTACTCTCTCTCTCTCTCAAAGAATCCCTCAGTTTCAGAGCTCCTTTCTCCCTCCCCTCTCTCTCTTCCCAATTTCTCGATTGCCACACATTAGTGACAAATATACAACAAGCTAGCACACAATCCGAAGTCCTCACTTTCTAATGCTGCTATGTGGTGCAGGAATCGTGGAATGGCTATAGCGAATTGGAGTTGGTGATGTAGAGATCACATCGATTGTGAGAAATTTTGCCGCGATGCGGGTGAAGGAGATGCACCCGCTGTGCTGCATAACGCTCGAGAGCGCCGGGATCGGGGACGGCTCGCCGGAGCCGACGCTCCTGAGGACTGACTCCGCGATCGATTGCGGATCTGAGTCCAATGCCGGAGGATCTGACGTCGGCACCAGCACCAGCAGCGGCGTCACCGGGATCCTCTACAAGTGGACCAACTACGGCAAAGGATGGCGATCCAGGTGGTTCACATTGAGAGACAACGGCGTCCTATCCTACTCAAAGTCGCGCCGCCCCCAATCGCCCGACGTCATCCTCATCGGCTCAGCCGCCGCCACCAACAGAAAACGCGGCAAATCCGTGGGCATTGTCCATTTGAAGGTCGGTGCAAATGCAAATGCGATGTCTGTGTGTGTGAGAGAGAGAGAGAGAGGAAATGAAATGATGCGTGTTTGTGTTTGGGCATGGGGTAGATGACAAATTGAAAGTGAGGCTTGTCTTTTATTGCGTGTACAGAGAAAAAGGGTTTTCTACTAGAGGCAGAAAATTGAGCTGCGTGAATTTACTAGGAATGTAAATCATGCTATATTTTGAGACAATTTGCTTTCACGGCTAGCTACCAAAAAAAGGCGTAATTAGCTTTGATATCTGAGCCGATTTGCATTTACAGTCATGTGATTTTTATGGTTTTTAATCTCCAAATTAACTGATTGTTCATCTTAAGTCGTTCACATCAGCAGGTGAGTTTTGTGAGAGTCATCAAAACAAGACACATAGTAGGCCTGGCTAGGTTTCTTTGATTTTTATTGTCTGGTCACATCAACATTCTGGAATCCCCCCCTTTTTTTTCCCCTCTTTTTTACTTCCTCTCGACAATTCCTACATTTTCTATTTCCAATTACCGTCCCTATACTGACTTTAAAAAAAATTAATGAAAAAAATGCTGTTCTGGAGAATGGGCATTTTTCCGAACAACAGACTGGGGAGAAGAACTTTTCCTTGGGTGATAGGTTTTTCGTGTTTGAAATTTGATTTTATGTTTTGACCCAGCTTTCTTACTGCTACAGTGCATGAATATTTTAGATCTGCCCAAAAAATTCATAATCAAAGGCAACTGTTTTTTGTTGTTGATTAATTTGTCAATCAATCGTAATGTGACTTTTTAATTGGCTATTTGGTATTATCTTCTTGCTTTTTACTATGCTTGTAGTATTTCCGTAATTACAATTGCATTAAGGAATTTGGTGTGAAATTGTTTTTAGATCTCGTCATTTCGAGAGAGCAAGTCCGATGACAGGCGATTTTACATATTTACGGCTACAAAGACTCTTCATTTGCGGACAAATTCCAAGAAAGAAAGAGTGGCTTGGATAGAGGCTTTGAGTTCCACTAGAAGCCTCTTTTCTCTGAGACCGCAGACCGGCAATACCCCTCTCTTGACTAGAGAACTGTCGGTATCAACTGAAAGGCTGAAGCTGCGTTTGCTCGAGGAAGGTGTTGGTGAGGGGGTTGTCAAGGACTGTGAGCAAATTGTGCTATCTGAATTTTCTGGTGTACAAGGACAGTTTCAACTTCTTTGCCGGGAACGCTCCAATTTGCTCGATACATTGAGACAGCTGGAGGTGATTATTTCACTTGTTTATCTTCAATTTCGCACATACTCTAGTCCTACATTACTTTACTATTAGCACTAGAAATCCATCATGTGTTAATGCAATCTAAAGAATGATTATGATGTCCTGAGCTGAGCAGTTAAGAATGTTGTAAAGAACATACTAATTCGGATTGTTTTTAGAGGCCTTATGTTTGAGGTTTAGCCTAGGCAGATTAAATAGTACTATAGGTTAATTAAATGTTTACTTAGATGAATTGGAACTTTGGAATATCAAGGCCCTTAATAGTTTCTTTTGCATGATTCATATCGCATTGAAAGGGTAGGATTGGAGGAGTCATAGCAATTAGGATAAAAAATAGTACTACTACTCAGTCATGTACATTATCTTAGTAGTATTAATTATGAAAAGTGAACTACCCCTTAAAGTGTAAACAGTAGCTAGACAGAAATTGCATTATACTCTTTTGTACCATAAGGAGCAACCAAGTCAAGACTACCATTACAAACTTACAGTTAGTAGAATTTGATGATTTAATGTGGTAAGTACAGTTATATTTGGGTTTGGCAAATACTATATTGATCTTGATGGAAATTTCTGATTGTCATTAAATGTCTTGCATGAACTAAACTTTTCTGTTGTCTTTTCGGGGAATGGTTATCAAGTTAATGTTCTTTGAGTGCTATCATTTATGTCTCAGATTTTCTTGGGGATAATATTGTGTATCAGTAGATTCACATGCCTTGTAGTGAGATCAGGAAATAATTTCCCTTCCACAAGCAATTAATTTCACAATTACCAAAAAAACATTATAAGATGAGTTAATAACAACTACTGCTCCTATATTATTTGATCTAACGCATGTTTCCCTCATCCATTTGCAATTGATGCAAAGAATATGTCAACCTGATAGTACTTTTTTTCTGGGATGGTTTGTTAGTATGGCTTATGGGTTTCACTTTTCAGAGCTTGGTATATAATATAAGTATTCAGTTTCAGAAACATTTAGAGGAAGTATAGTAAGATAAACTTTTCAAATTTTTGTTTCCAGGCGGCAAATATTGAAGCTGAAGCCTCTGGGATTAACGATGGTGGATATCAATTGATGAAGCACGACTACAGAAATCTGGCACAGCGGAAGTATAGTGGTATAGATATTTCTTCGTCACTTTCTTCTCTCCCTTGTGTTAGAGATCATATCAAATTATGTATGTTATCCTATTTCAGTTACACCTTGGAACTCTTTTAGGTGTACTTTTTGTCTTTCCTTCAACATTAGATTGTATAACTGAAAATAATTTGCAGTTTTAAAATATCTCTACGTTTGATAAGCACTAACAAGGATTTATATATAGTTCAGCGACTAGAGAACATATAGATTTGTTCACTTGGAGAGTAATTAAACTGAGAAATAGTTGAATCTTTCTTTGGTGAAGCGATTAAACTAAGTTTTGCATAACTTTGATATTTATGATCTGAAATCAAGTTTTGCATGATTATGCATTCCTTCTTCAATATTTATAGATATATTTTCGCACTTCATTATCACATATCAAAGGATGTATCTGTTTTTCATTCTCATGAAAATTACGTACTTTTATTGCCTGATTTACACAGAACTCAATGCATATGTTAGACTGTCTAAGTTGGAAAGCTGTACTATATTCTCTGACATGATGTTGTTCTTGGTTACAGAGTGGAGCACTACTGAATCTTCAGATGATGTCGAAAAGCAAGACCTTGATGAAGCATCGGATGAGGAGGAGGTTCACTTCTTCGACACAAATGAATATTTTTCTGAGCTTACATCAGGTCCTGGATCAAAAGATAAAGATCAGATGGATGGTGGCATGAGTTTGGGACATCAAACTGATATTGTGTGCAAGGCAGATGGAAAGGAGAATGTACTTGAGCCTAGATATCCAAGAGTTGAGAGAAGAAAGAAGCTACCGGATCCGGCTGAGAAGGAGAAAGGTGTTAGTCTATGGTCTATGATTAAGGACAACATAGGAAAAGATTTGACACGGGTTTGCCTCCCTGTATATTTTAACGAACCAATATCGTCGCTGCAAAAATGTTTCGAAGATCTGGAGTATTCTCATCTTTTGGATCAGGCTTATGAACATGGGAAAGCGGTATGGTCCATTTTCTTCTATGCATTAACTTCATCAGATGTATATTCAATTCTTGACTTAATATCTCCTGACCTAATGCCTTCTAATTCCCATACTATTTCAGTTAACAACTGCTAGTTATGTCCTTACTATGATCTGAACTTGCCTCTTTGACCTCATAATTTATTGACAAACTACAATTCGTGTTTGTTAGTCGGTAGTAAGTTATCCTGTTAGATTCTTTAACTGCTACTTATTACTCCGTTAATGTACGGATTGGAAAATGTTTTCAGTTTATAGTAAGATTCTTCTTTTAGAAATTCTATAGTCTTCGTTTACAGCTTTCCAACAATGTTTCTCCACAATCTTTTCTGTGATAATTAATATTTTAAAGGTAACCAACCTAGTCAAATTTATGAAAAAAAATACATTCTCTAGCACTTGCTTTTGAAGTTTTTTTTCCTTGTGAACCTCATGCATGCATTGTACTTGAAAGGTTTCAGTTATGTTTCCCATGAAATAAACACTTAAACACTGTTTGAGTTAACCTACAAATTTCAATTACACCTGATATATTAATGAAATATGGCATTACAATTCCAGGGAAATAGTCTGATGAGGATTTTGAATGTTGCTGCATTTGCTGTATCGGGATATGCTTCATCAGAAGGCCGTAATTGCAAACCCTTTAACCCTCTACTTGGTGAAACTTATGAAGCTGATTATCCAGAAAAAGGAATTCGTTTCTTCTCTGAAAAGGTGATAGCTAATGGCTTTACTTATATTTAATATCACTACATTATATACTCGTATATTAGGATGATTCTGTCAAATCTGCATTAGCTCTCCCTAACATATCACCAAGCAATAAGGAAGTAATTTTAGGTAGTTGGTCATGTGTTAATGGCTGCGCTCCCTTTTACATTTTCTTGTCTCATGTAGAGGTTGAAATATGTTAAGCTAGCTTTTGTGCTGTAAAGCTAGACTCAGTTTTTTTTCTGCCATTTTTTGAGATGAAGGTGATTCCCTTGAATTCTTTGTTTGATGCCGACCAACTTGTGATATACTATATAGGTCAGTCACCACCCTACTGTCATTGCTTGTCACTGTGAGGGCAAAGGTTGGAGATTTTGGTGTGACACAAACCTTAAATCAAAATTTTGGGGAAGATCTATTCAAGTCGATCCCGTTGGAACTCTTCATTTAGAGTTTGATGATGGGGAGACTTTCCAGTGGAGCAAGGTGCATAATTTATGTCTTTAACCGTTGACGGATTTTATTTTTCTTTCCTTCTTCCCCCTTAATAGTTAATGGAACACTTCCTTTTTAATGGTTTCTACTTTCAGGTCATAACCAGCATCTACAATCTGATTCTCGGAAACATCTACTGTGACCACCATGGAACGATGCATATCCAAGGTAACCGCCAATATTCATGCAAACTCAAGTTCAAGGAGCAGTCTATTCTTGAGCGCAATCCTCACCAGGTAAATCTCGCAGCATCTCTTTCGCTCATGAAGCTAATATAAGTAGTACATGTGTGCACTACTTCTTGGAAACAGTTATTTTATTCTTTGGCCAAATAATATAAAGATATGTACTAACTCGACAGGTTAATGGTTTTGTTGAAGATTCCACGGGGAAAAAAGTGGCTCAATTATTTGGAAAGTGGGATAATAGCATGTATTTTGTAAATGGTGAAGAAACTGACAATGCAAAAGATAAGTCTGAGGCATCTTTATTGTGGAAAAGAAATAAGCCTCCCTCGAACCTTACTCGCTATAACCTAACTTCTTTTGCTATTACACTGAACGAATTGACACCGGGACTGAAGGTATAGATGATGTATTGGATAGCTCCTTTTTCATTCTTCCTCACGCTTATGCACACTAGTTGTCTTATATAGCTCTATCTGATTCCAAGTATTTCATGACGGATGAAGGAGAAGCTCCCTGCCACAGATTCAAGACTAAGACCAGACCAACGGCATCTGGAAAATGGGGAATTTGACAAGGCAAATGAGGAAAAGCTCCGTCTGGAAACACGACAAAGAATGGTATATGAGCTTCTTTTTTTTATGAATGATTTAATCAGTTTTTGGGGTCAAGAGAGCTTCTTATTCAGTTGATACATAACCTGCGCGATCTGAGCTGCGAAAATAATAGATTTGCTTGTGCAAATAATATGATAATCTGTTGCCAAGCAAATATAGGTATAGTCACTTAATAATCCAAGCCTTCCATAACGGCATCTGGAAAATGGGGAATTTGACAAGGCAAATGAGGAAAAGCTCCGTCTGGAAACACGACAAAGAATGGTATATGAGCTTCTTTTTTTTATGAATGATTTAATCAGTTTTTGGGGTCAAGAGAGCTTCTTATTCAGTTGATACATAACCTGCGCGATCTGAGCTGCGAAAATAATAGATTTGCTTGTGCAAATAATATGATAATCTGTTGCCAAGCAAATATAGGTATAGTCACTTAATAATCCAAGCCTTCCATGTATTTAAACTCTTTGTTCTTGTTAAAATGGACTGTTTCTTATCTTCTGTAATCAGTTGTTCTTAATGAATCGACAAATTAATTTGTCTGGATATAGTCAAAAAATTTTATAGAAATGTTTTTGCACTTGGCACTAACTAGATGGTTTTTCTACTGGTGACAGTCGAGGAAATTGCAAGAACATGGTTGGAAACCAAGATGGTTCGAAAGAGATGGAGAAGGACCTTTCCGCTACATTGGTGGATACTGGGAAACGCGAGAAAAGGGGACGTGGAACGGATGCCCAGATGTTTTCGGCGAGATAACTGAAGACCCCATGAATTTCTTGGAGCCTTCATGACCTCAAAACAGGTATGTTGTTACCTTTGTTGGAATTAGAGAAGGTCGCAATAGATTTAAGAAAAAGAAGTATTTATAGTGATTTACTTTTATCCAGATTATGCTTGTTTCCTGTTGAATATTGTTGGACAGAGACAAAGCTTGGTAGCAGCATACTCATTGATCAAATGGAAACTTCCTATAAAATATTTCTCCAGTCGGCTGGCTAATTATACTAAAGGCAAAGGCAGTACTTATATGTGACATTCTCCAACCTCACAAGATTTTGTACGCATGTCTACTATATATATAAACATAACATTCAGATCTATATATATAATGTACAATGATTCACAAACCATTCATCACTTGAATTATTTTGCTTTTATCAAGTAGCCCAGTATTTTGTACAATATCTCAACTCGAAAGAATATAAAAGGTGTGTTATGAAATAAAAAGGGAAAGTGTACCATAATGTTACTGAGAAATAAAAACACGGTAACGGCGATACCTGTTCAGTTCATCCCTGTTGGTCCTGATAACTTGAATAACAACTCAAACTTCGATATTAGCAAGAAATGTTTGTTTTACAGATATTCTATCGAATTCATGGGTTATCCATATTCCAGACTGCTGCCTATACACGAAATACTAAAGTCTTCATATAATTTGAACAATATATTTCAAACCATCAAGAAATATCATAAAAGTACACAAACAATTCTACAAAGAATGCACAAAACAGACACTCAGCCTTAATCAGTCATCACTCAGAAGAAGCGAGAGCAGACTGCAACACATCTTCAAGATACTTCTCAGCAGCTGCGTACTGCCTCTTCTTATCCTCAATTGCCAATGCAGCCAGAGCCTTGTCCTGGATGAAATCAGAGTCTCAAAATAAATCTATAATAGCTATAACTATGCAGGGAGGAAATATAACTAGAGGGAAAAGGAAACTACAGGAGGCAAGTCTTGGTAACTCCTCAATGTCTCAAGGATTGGTTTTGTTTTCTTCTCCAGATCCTTCCTGCGCTCAGCCATTTCTACCAACACGCCATGACTAATATCTGGGCTATAGCCCACACGATTGAGCATTGCCTGGGAAAATTATGTTAGACTTGGAACTGAAGTTCATAATTCTCGTTCTTGAGAACACAAGACACTGATAAGAACAACATCGAAAAATTCAAACCCGTTTGAAAGAGACCTAACCTAACATAAGCATACCTTGTAATTAGAATACTGTTGCAGATACTGTCTCTCTTTTGATTCCATTATAGCCAAGTTCGTCTTCCAGTGTTCCATTTGAGCTTCACAAGGAGGTATATCATCTTCTAATTGTGTGTGTTCTGGAATGAAATGGTACATTTAGAAAAAGGAGAAATAATTTGACATGCAAATCAGGAAAAAAAAACTTGCAGATCAACCTTTTCAGGTATGTCAATCGTGCAATTGCCTTCCGAGTATAGTCAAGAAGTCCTTTGGACTCCTGTTGGACTTTAGCCCTTTTGTCTTCTACTGCTGTTTTTCTCAGAGATTGATCTGCCATTGCCACAAGAAAACTAAAGCATTTCTCCTTGTAAGTTGGTAGCTCCTTATGATATTCTGAGTATAACCTTAAAGTTGAATACCCACCCACTTAATTCAGTATCCCTAATATTCAACAGTTTAGCTACACTGGCAAGAACTTGAGAAGATGATACCACATTTGACGGTAAACTCTCTTGCACCAATCCAACACGCTCTAGTATCTCTCTTATCCTAGAATCTGCAGTAATATAAGGTGAACAAGACACAACACAAAAACAATAAGGTTCATACATAACAAACATAACGAAGTTAACAGCTACAGTAGTTATTATTTTCGCATTGAAAAACAAGTTGCGGATGTGGGAATCCATATGCATTAGTAACACACAAGCAAGCCAAGGCATGTAGCAGACAGAAATAAAAGTTAGACCACCTTGTGAACGATATTCTGCAGCTTTCTGACGAAAATCATTTGCCACAGTGGTGGCAGCCTGAGTCTTAGCCTGGGAGAGGGTGGCAATATTGTGCAAGTGAGCAATGCTCCGAGGAGTGTACTCGAAATCAGGTACGTCTTTCCAACTGCGTCGAATTGAGAAACGAGCCATGCTTTCACTTCTGCAATCCGATTAGCATCAAATCCAGTGTTGCCACTGCTTTTCGATGATGTCACTGAGAGGGAAGGAAAAGGAGGATCAGATCCTGCACCAATTTCACTCATCCTCGTGGTCTTCCCTCGCTCTAAATTTGGACTTCAGTCCGAACCTACATCCACAAAACCAAAACAATTGAAGAACAGATAAAGAAAATCCAGCAACTCAATAAGCACAATTCTGCGTTAAATTTTAACTCGAGACAATGTTGGATTGGGGGAAAGCATGAATCTAAACCCTAGCTTTACTTTGAATCCAGAATTGAAAATAAATTTGTAGGGAGGTTACTTACACAATTTGGGGTTTTTTCTTCTTTTGTTCTAGACCACGATTATCATTGCTCGAATGTACTGAACTTTTTTTTTATTCCGCATTTGGGAGAGACGCTTGACCCTCATGCGTCTCCTTTTAATGAAACGCATGACGATTATGCGTGTTTAAGGGAAACGCATGAGGGACATGCGTCTTTCTATTTTTTTGAATTTTTTTTACGACGCATGATACTTATGCGTCACAGGCAAAGACGCATGGATTTAGAACAAACTGGCAAAAGGATTTAAATCCATGAATTTTGCCAGTGTGTTGTTAACTTAAATTAGGGTTTATAGGAAAAAATTGTCTCTAATTGTTGTTGGTTTATATATATATATATATATATATATTTGCAGAAATCATGCCAGTATTCGTGAGTTTATATTGGGGTGGTAGAATAGTTCAACTTCCTCAAGTGGGCATTGGTTATGATCCACCTCGTGCGAGAGCCTCCATCGTATTGAATTCGTGTGTTTCATTTTCCGAATTAGTAGCAATGATATATGCTAAGATAAAGATAGATTCAAATCAACACTCCATCGATATATCATGGAGGCATTGTTTCTTGGGTACCGCGACTTATATATGCACTGGGGTTGACAGTGATAACAGTGTGATGTTTATGTTTTGTTCATGGATTTGTTTGTTTTAGTATTTTCTTGATCATGTAGTGAATATGAGGAGAAACTGACGTGTGTGTGGGGTTTTCTCGTGTGTGTGAGGTTATATTTGAAAGTGATGTCTAAACCCTTGAATTTTAATGTATTTAAAATTTTCCAAAAAAATTACGCTTTTTTCAGTAGAGGAATACATGGATTTAAGTTAACAACACACTGGCAAAATTCAAATTAATTGCCAAAGAACACAGTGGCCAATTCCAAGAACATAGTTGCAAAATTCAAATTCAAAATGCTTAAATCTTCATTGCCAATGTTAATCGCAGCAACGCCAAAATCCTTTCTCCTCCGATTCAAAGTACTACTAGCAAGCCTCTGTATGTAGTCTTCAAACTCCATAAACTAAGCACCACACTAAATTGAACTCACAAAAAACTAAATGATTACATGATTTAGAATCTACAGTATTTGCCCCAACTCTCAAAATATAGAACTAATGTAATAACATCAAACTGAGGTCATATAAATCAGAGCATCCTCACAGTTTCTTAAACAAACAGAGTGAGAAATCTCACAACATAGCCAAACTACTAAGCTTAAGTACAATCATGAACAGTATTAACTACATTTCCAATTTATCAGCAAATCCAACATTCGTGATTCTGAATGCAAAAGGAAATTTCGTAGACAAAATGTCAACTGAAGCAAAATACAGAAGAACTCCATCTCTAATTGAAATACTATTTCCTAACTGCAGCTCGAAACGTGAAATCCTCAGTTCATAACTGATTAATAAATTTTTGTTACACCAGCTAACTTACATAAACAAAGTACCTGAAATGATGTGCTACTTATACGACGATGGAGTGTATTTCAACGGTTCAATGCTTTTATTCTTCCTCGTTGACAATCTCTTGTACACTTTGTTCATGAGCTTCCCAACCCCCCCGCGTGATGAACCCTCCGCAGCTGGTCGAGGTTGGGTATGGATGCTCTGAACTAGAGGTCCCCAAACCGAACCGAACCGGCCGAACCGGCCCGGAACCGTCACCGGCGGTTCCGCACCGGAACCGGAACCGTCGGCGACGGTTCGAACCGTGACAGGAACCGCCGGTTCCCCCGGGCCAGTTCAGGTTCCAAATTTTGGCAAACCGTAACCGGCAGTTCCGAACCGGCGGTTTCGTCGGAACCGGCGGTTCGGCGGTTCCGGCAACTTTTATAAACATTACTTATTCTTTATATATATATTTTATAAAAAATTAATATTAAATAGTTTAATGATTTTAAATTCTAGTTGTCATTTTATTTTATTTTTGTCTAAAATAATATTTATTTGTACAATTTTATTAAATACAAATCAGTCTATTTACACAAAAAATAACTATAACTTATCATTTAATGTTTTACTTTTTGTTGATATTGACTATGCAAAATGTCTATTTTTCATTATTGTCACAAAATTTAAGATTCTTCTATACATTAATTATTACATAAAATGATTCCAATGACATTCAAAATCAAAATAAAAATAATTATGATATAATTTTAAAATAGTTCTAACATCATCAAATTATTTCTCACATACTTTAACCTTAAAATGGTCTTAGATGTACAACGTTTTTGCAAGTTTGGGTACATAACATTGCAAGTATTAAATACATATGGCGGTATGGTATATAAAACTATACTTTGCAAGTTTGGGTACATAAAATACTTTTAGTAGATTGGGACAATCAAGTAGTACAACCCGACCAAGACTACTTCCCCGGCGAAGAAGAGTAGGCCAATTCCTCTTATCAAGCCAAATAGGTAAGCAAGGTAAGAGAACTACTTGGACTTTGATTCCAAAATGCAATTGAGCATTGAGGATACGTAGGCATCTCAAATTAAATTTTAAATTTAAGTTGTGCTCGAGTCATTTTCATTTATTTCTTTTTTCTCCCATTTGTTTCGAATATGTAATTTGTAAATTGTGATCAAGACTTTAAATCTTTTGTAATTTATAATCTTTAAATTGTAATTTGTAAATTTTAAGTTGTAATTTGTATCAATAAAATTGCATTTGTACATCGCATCATTATAATTTTATTTATGCAAGTATATTTACATTTTTTACTTAAATTACATTTACAATGTTAATAAAAAAAATAAAAATTATATGAACCGCCGAACCGGACGAACCGGCCCGGAACCTGCCCGGAACCGGATAGGAACCGGCGGTTCCGGCGGTTGAGATGAACCGCCGGTTCACGGTTCAGGAACCGGAACCGTCGGACCTAGGACGGGCCGGTTCAGGTTCACGATTTTCTTGAACCGGAACCGGCGGTTCCGAACCGTGAACCGCCGGTTCCCAAACCGTGGTGACGTCTACTCTGAACAACGTCTTCGTCCTCATTTTCCTCCTCTATGCTGTCATTTTCTTCTTCTCCTTCATCGTCATCCTCTTCTTCAGCTTGTACAGGAGGCACGATCTGATAATTCTGGAAGAATGAATCGACCGACACTCGGGCTCCACTCCATTGCCGCACGTCTTGGCTTTGTGAATATGGGCGACGATTCCAGTCGGGCTCAGGCTGTCTTGGAGAATACATGGGACGGTCCCACTGTGACTGAGACTCATGCGCCGGGTATGAAGACCACTGGGGTGGGTCATGCTCTGGATTCAGCGGCTCTGGTGCTACATAGTCGGGATGCGGCTGCTACATCCTAAACTGCTTTGTGAAGCCATGTCCCCCAGTCCGAACACCAGGCACTCCACGACGCCGTGGAACTACGTCTGGTTGATAAGGCATGACCACATCTTGATGTTGAGAAGCCGGGTACTCCATGACATCAGCGTTGTTCGTTGATTCGAGGACATTCCTAACAATTTCTCAAATCTAACGCATCCTTGGGTCCATTTCGTCTTCAGTAGTTAAATGGAAAACCTGCTGAAAACCCTTAACCTAGACAAAAAAAAATGATACAAATATCAATACGGAACAATCTATAACATATGAAAGCAAATAGTTTAATATAACAAACTTACAAATACTCTCATCGAAGAAGCCGACTCGTTCATCCCAGCATTTGGCCGTACCCCAGGCTGAGTCAGGTACGTCACTGTAATCTTGTTGTACCACGCCATATACCCGGGCTCATAGGAATATTCATAGACATCGGTGCGGCGTCTTCGATTGCCTGGAACCGCTCATACCTTAGGCCCCACTCCCCAATATAGAACTGGTGCGTGTTTTCCCAGTTGTTGCCCTTCTTACCACGCCGGTCATTTTTGCCCAAATGATCGGCATTCTTTAGCATCCTGTCAACATATTGAGGTATATCCTGATACCGATTGAACTGTCGCCGCACTCGTCCAGACTCATGTGCCTCGACATAGGCCCAACACACCAAGTAGGTTTCGCACAAAGAGCATCCATTCACATCACTGCAGTAGTCAGGCAGTATGCAATGTGCGTATGGCATCCAGATAAACTACAAAACACAATCCAAACGTCAAATTAACTCCATAATAAATTCAGAAATGAAGTCTAAATTGAAATAATATTCACCTAGCCAGGTCTAATCAGAGATATTTGGTCGCGGTAATGCTCAACCGAGTGTCTAGGAGCATTTCCTATCTGCGTTGTTACTTTCCACCTATACATAAAATTGATGTAAGAAAATAACCCAAGATGAATAAATAAATATTTAGATATATACCTTGCGCCACGTGGTATATATGGCTCGTGCACGACTGATCCTATGAACGAAGGCCTCAATGTGGGCATTCTTTCCCACGCCTATAGCTGCAGAAGGATCATAGGGCCGCCCAACTCTTTCCTCTTATCCATGGAAGCCTCGCGCAGATAATGATAAAGGTAGGGCAAAGCCGCACTTCCCCAACTAATAGTCTTCACCTCTTCCGGATCCTCAAGCGTATTCAACCACATAAATGGAACCTTACACCCCGTGGTGTCTGGTAGAATGAGACCTCCTAACAAAATTAGGGCATGGATACGTGCCCTTTGGATGTATACGTGAAGGGGTTGGCAGCGGAAGCGTGCATGAAATCGATCACATAAATTTGATCTATTTAGCAGATTATTTAGACAAATTCTATTCGCATAATTATCACATGTATCATGCTCATAACTTGAATTAAAACATGCTTTAGTATATAAAATCCCTAAAACATGCTCACTACGGAATTATCCAATTTACCTCGTTGATTCAATCAAGAATCGATGATGGCTTGCTCCGTCTCCACGTGAAGATCTTCAGTACTCGACCTCTGATCTTCTGATTGGTGTCCCGGACTATATACTGATATTTGTGTGGGAAAATCTCACCAGAATACTAGGACTCGAATAATGAAGACAAAACTCAGCTCACGGAGGGAGCAATTTTTGAATTCTCTCTCTTTCTAGAGGGGGGCGAAAATTCTCTCAATGATAATTGTATTTTCTGTCTCCTTTATTCTCCTATTTATATTAAGTCACATATTGTACTCAGTCAGGGATCTAAGGAAGAATTTGGACATGGCCTCACCAAATTAGCTTTTACTAATTAAATTGAACCCACAATTTAATATAAGCTTATATTGGAATATTACAAGCAGCTACTACAGAAGTAATATTGCACTACCTTTCCAAATCCGAAATTACAAGTATTTCGGGTTTCCTTTTATTTGTTTAATTCATTTCCCGCACTTAAGATAGAAACATCCATTAATTAATTAATATCTGCTATGGACTTAATTAATTAACATATTTTATTCTCCAAGAGTGGATTTAGCAAGAAACTCTTATTTATTATTCATAGAGTAATTAAACTCCAACTAGCTAGGTTCCTAATAATAAAACCTTGTTTTGAGCTCCTCTTGTGGATGTTATCAAACGAGACTCTCCTCGCGCACGATTCAACATAATAGCAATCATAGCACCGCTAGATAATGATCACTACTATCCAATATACCTGGATCGGTGGGTTACGAAAAACCCGCACCTTTGGTAAGTCAAAGTAGTAGATACCCAATATCGTATGCTCAATGCTAACGTACATTGTGTTAGGGTTTTGTATACTAGAAATCACCTTTCGAGTGATTGGATACTGTAAAACTCTAACTGTTATTTTCCAATAATGCAACAGATTATTTTTTGTCATAATGTTGTTATGTTTTACATTTAATGGTTGTTTATTGCATATTTAAATGTATAAGCAAACGTAACAAAGTCTAAGTCTTTGTTTTAGTAGACCGGTTGTGGGCGTCGTCCAATTTAAGGTAACACGGTCAGTTCTAAACAAAGAAAAATAAGAATTTCACAACCTAGATAGGCCTAGACTACCTATCGTGAAAGGTTGTAATGTCAGTCCGATTATTTCTAAGTCTTATTGAAATAAGATGACGTTGGTGTGGTATAGCACTGAATGGATCTAACAGCAAGACGAGTCTTTATGCTATCAACTGAAAGACGAGGTCTTGATAATTAATTTCTTAATCAATGTACGTTAGCATTGAGCATACGATATTGAGTATCTACTACTTTGACTTACCAAACGTGCGGGTTTTTCGTCACCCAACGATCCAGGTATATTGGGTAGTGACAATCATTATCTAGCGGTGCTAGGATTGCTATTACGTTGAATCGTGCGCGAGGAGAGTCTCGTTTGATAATATCCACAAGAGGAGCTCGAAACAAGGTTTTATTATTCGGAACCTAGCTAGTTGGAGCTTAATTACTCTATAAATAATACATAAGAGTTTCTTGCTAAGTCCACTCTTGGAGATTAAAATATGTTAATTAATTAATTCCATTGCAGACAATAATTAATTAATGGATGTTTCTATCTTAAGTGCGGGAAATAAATTAAATGCAATTAAAGGAAACCCGGAATACTTGTAATTTCAGATTTGGAAAGCAGTGCAATATTACTTCTGTAGTGGCTGCTTGTAATATTCCAATATAAACTTATATTAAATTGTGGGTTCAATTTAATTAG
This sequence comes from Salvia splendens, assembly GCF_004379255.2. NCBI lineage: Eukaryota > Viridiplantae > Streptophyta > Magnoliopsida > Lamiales > Lamiaceae > Salvia > Salvia splendens. The sequence goes on along the minus strand of NC_056047.1, from coordinate 13,870,350 downwards.
TAAAAAGCTAATTGGGTGAGGCCTGTTCCAAATTCTTCCTTAGATCCCTGACTGGGCCCAATATGTGACTTAATATAAATAGGAGAATAAAGGAGACAGAAAAGACAATAATTTTGGTTGAGAATTTTCGTCCCCCTCAGAGAAAGAGAGAGTTTGAAATTTTGCCTCCTCTGTGAGCTGAGTTATGTCTTCGTTATTCAAGTCCTAGTACGTTGGTGAGATTTGCCACACAAATATCAGCGTATAGTCCGGGACACCAGTCTGAAGGTCCGAGGTCGAGTACTGAAGATCTTCACGTGGAGAAGACGCAAGCCATCGTCGATTCTTGATTGAACCAACAAGGTAAATTGGCTAATTCTGTAGTAAGCATGTTTTAGGGATTTTATATGCTAAAGCATGTTTTAATTCAAGTTATGAGCATGATACATGTGATAATTACGCGAATAGAATTTGTCTAAATAATCTGCTAAATAGATCAAATTTATGTGATCGGTAAATTCATGCACGCTTCCGCTGCCAACCCCTTCACATTGATTAAGAAATTAATTATCAAGACCTCGTCTTTCAGTAGATAGCATAATGACTCGTCTTGTTGTTAGATCCATTCAGTTCTATACCACACCAACGTCATGATATTTCAATAAGGCTTAGAAATAATCGGACTGACATTGCAACCTTTCACGATAGGTAGTCTAGGTCTATCTGGGTTGTGAAATTCTTATTTTTCTTTGTTCAGAACTGACCGCGTACCTTAAATTGAGCGCAGCCCACAACCGGTCTACTAGAACAAAGATTTAGACTTATGTTATGTTCGCTTATACATTTAAATATGCAATAAACATCCATTAAATGTAAAACATAACAACATTATGACAAAAATAATATGTTGCATTCATTGGAAAATAATTATTAGAGTTTTACAGTATTCAATCACTCGAAAGGTGATTTCTAGTATACAAACCCTAACAATCTCCTACTTATACTCAAAACAGCTTTCGAGTATACAAAACAGTGTGCACACGTCAAATTTCTCCCACTTATACTGAAAGTGAGTTGAGGTCTTGAATGAGCCGAACTCTCATCCCTTCAACGTGGCCCTCGAACGGTTTTACCGCCAATGCCTTTGTAAAGGGATCTGCCAGGTTGTTCTCTGACGCAATCTTGACCACTTGTATGTCTCCTCTCTGCACTATATCCCTTATGATATGATACTTCCGCTCTATGTGTTTGCTCTCTTTGTGAGCTCTTGGTTCCTTCGAATTTGCCACAGCACCAGAATTGTCACAATAAACCGTGATGCTCTTGGGCAGATTCGCAACCACACCTAAATCCATAAGGAAGTTCTTGAACCATACTGCCTCTTTTGCAGCCTCCGAAGCGGCCACATACTCGGCTTCCATGGTCGAGTCCGCGATGCATTTCTGCTTCACACTCTTCCAAATTACGGCTCCACCTCCTAAGGTGAACACATATCCTGAAGTAGATTTTCTCGAGTCCTGATCAGCTTGAAAGTCTGAGTCAGAATATCCCAAAGGACAGAGCTCGACTGCATTGTAAACTAGAGCATAGTCCTTAGTCCGTTTAAGGTACTTGAGTATGTTCTTTACGGCAGTCCAATGTCCTTGGCCAGGATTCGACTGATATCTTGCCACCATGCCAACAGCAAAGCAAATATCAGGCCTCGTACAAAGCATAGCATACATGAGACTTCCAACTGCTGAAGCATATGGAATCATTCTCATTGCTTGTATCTCAGACGGCGTTTTGGGGCACATCTCTTGAGATAGATGGATGCCATGTCTAAAAGGTAAGAAACCTTTCTTGGCATCCTGCATGCTAAAGCGACTAAGTACTGTTTCGATGTAAGGTTCTTGAGATAAGCACAACATCTTCTTTTCTTGATTCCTAAGAACCTTGATTCCGAGGATGTGTCCCGCGTCTCCCATATCCTTCATCTCGAACTGGTTTGACAACCATGTTCGTACTGATGACAACATCTTTTTATTGTTTCCAATTAGAAGAATGTCATCTACATATAAAACTAAGAACACTACATTCCCCTTTTCAACCTTCTTGTACACACAGCTTTCACTTGGACATTTTTCGAATCCAAACTTGCCAACAGTTTGATCGAAACACTGGTTCCATGATCTAGATGCTTGCTTAAGGCCATAAATGACCTTCTTAAGCTTCCAAACCATGTGTTACTTGCCTTTTATGGCATAACCTTCGGGTTGTTCCATGTAGATGGTCTCCTCAAGACCGCCGTTTAGAAACACAATCTTAACGTCCATCTGTCATACATCCCAATCCATATAAGCTGCTACAGAAAATAGTATTTGGATCGATTTGAGCATGGCCACTGGGGAGAAAGTCTCGTCGTAGTCGACACCTTCCTTTTGGGTATACCCCTTAGCCACTAGTCTTGCCTTGAAGACTTTAACTCGTCCATCGGGTCCATGTTTACGTTTATATATCCACTTGCTCCCAATGGCAGTACAGCCTTCGGGTAGGACGGACAAATCGTAGACGTCTTTGTCTATCATAGATTGTAGTTCCGAATCCATTGCTTTCACCCATTCGCAATGATCGGCATCTTCCTGCGCTTTCGCAAAGTTCCAGGGATCTAATACATTGCTGTCTGAGGAGTGATCCATAGATTCCCCCAAACCAATGTATCTTTCGGGCTCATGTGAGACCCTCCCACTGCTCCGCGGCACTACAATTCTTGGAATAGAAGTTGAAGTTTCTGGAATTGTTTGTACACTTGGTACTCGTTCTTGGTTAATGGAATTTGTGACAGAAGTTAGCTCATCAAGAGCCACTTCACTGCTGGGTTTATGATTCATTACATAGTCTTCCTCTAAGAATGTGGCGTGAGTGCTCACAATAACTTTCTTATCTCGGAGGCTAAAGAATTCATAAGCTTTCGTTCCTCTGGGGTACCCTATAAACAAACATACCTCCATCCTTGATCCTAGCTTAATTGGATCATTTTCCAATACATGAGCCGGGCAACCCCAACTCTTGAGATGTGCTAGATTGGGCTTGCGCCCAGTCCACAACTCATAAGGAGTAGTAGATACGGATTTTGACGGTAAATTATCTAAAATATGGCTTGCAGAAAGCAAGGCATGTCCCCAAAATGAAGTAGGTAGCCGTGCATAACTCATCATCGATCGGGCCATGTTCAATAAGGTCCTGTTCCTTCTTTCAGCCACGCCGTTCTGCTGGGGCGTACCCGACGCATTCAGTTGGGATTCAATTCCCGACTCCGACAAGTAGTCCAAAAACTCAGCACTGAGGTACTCGCCTCCACGATCAGATCGTAGGCTTTTGATACTCTTACCATGATACTTCTCCACAAGAGTCTTAAAGTCCTTGAACTTATCAAAAGACTCTGACTTGTGGCGCATCAAATAGACGTATCCAATTTTCGAGAAGTCATCAATAAATGTGATGAAGTATCGAAAACCACCTCTTGCCTCAGTAGACATTGGTCCACATACATCGGAATGAACGAGCTCAAGTACTTCCTTGGCCCTATTGCCCTTAGCCTGAAAAGGCCTCTTGGTCATCTTACCTTCTAAGCATGACTCACATTTATGAAAAGGTTCGTCCTCTAGATCTTTAATAAGATCTTGTTGAACAAGAGAATGGATCCTCCTTTCATTGGCATGACCAAGTCTAAGGTGCCATAAGTACGTTTCGTTCATTGAACTTGAAGGTTCCTTTCGTTTCTTTGAAATTTTCGATGTTGTATTGAGTTCTGATTTGCGATTATTAAACTATGTAGATGTGATTGTGTACAGATTGTTTTCCATGATACCACGACAGATATAAGAACTATCTTTCTTAATAACGCAATTGTCATTAAAAGAAATCGAATATCCATCAAAAACTAATTTAGAAACTGAAATTAAATTTCTTCTAAAAGAAGGTATCAACAAAACATTCTTCAAAATAAAAATATGTCACTACTAAAACGCAAATAAATGTCTCCCACTGCTACGGCCGCCACTTTTGTAGCGTCGCCCAGCTGGCCCTCGATCTCACGATCATGTAGCAGTCTTGTCACCTGCATTAAGTCAGGATCAAAACAAATATGATCAGTGGCTCCAGTGTCAATAACCCAAGTGCAAGTAGACTTCGAAGCCAAACATGACTCGACTACTAAAGCTTGGTGCATACCTGTAGCCTTGCCCTTTTTAGGACAATCTAGTTTCCAATGCCCCTTCTCTCTGCACTTGAAACACTTCCACGTGGGCTTCTTGTTTGCCCCCTTCTTCTTCTTTCCCTTAGCTATCTTGGTCGGTCTGCCTGCCTTTTTCCCGCACTAGGCTTGAAGCCAGAGGAACGAGGCACCGAAGTCATCATGGCCGCCTTAGCCTGGACCATAAGGTCCTCCACCGACTGAAGTTCAGTCAACAGCTCTGCCAAGGTGTAGTTCCTTTTGTTCATCTCGAAGTTGAGCTTGAACTGCTGGAAGCTAGGGGGAAGACTTTGAAGGATAATAGTCACCTGGGACTCGGGATCGATCGTCCCTCCCAAGACCTCAATTTGGTTGAGGTGGCCCATCATCTCAAGGACATGGTCCCTCACAGACGAGCCTTCCTTCATAATCTTCGACATGATACTCCGAAAGGCTTGAGACTTAGCCGTTCGATTCTGAGTACCAAAAAGATTCTTGAGATTCTGCATGATCTCGGCGGCAGTTTCCATGGCTGAATGCTGATGCTTGAGTACTGACGACATAGATGCCAACGTATAGCACTTAGATTGATGTGTAATTTTTGAGTTTAAATATCAAGTGTAAAGCTCACACAAGTTTAATAAATTAACTCTAATATTACAACGATACTGCAAGAATACAGCGTCGAATGTGTACTTCGAGTGTCGAACCACAGGGAGGCGTATGATTATTTAAACTTACTAAAACATAAAAACTTAACAAAGGTTCGATTTTTGGTTTTGAAAGATGTTGACAAAATTACAACAAATGAATAAAAACGGAAGGATTTCTCAAGTAGAAAGACATGTCACTCCAAGTTGCTCAATAGACTTGAATCACTCTACACCTATATCAAAAGCACATATTTGGGATTAATTAATCAACCTAATCGCGTGCACTGAACATGTTTGCGACGTATAATTCACAGTCAGCTGAACACTTGTTCCATGAATTAACTTTCAAAGATATTAAATTCCTGCGAAAGCGCGGGAATAAAAGATTATCTACTATAAGAACTTACCTAATCCATTGTTAAATTATCCTCTGAACAATTCAAATTCAACAACACATCAATTGATTAGTCCATCCAAGTCCATGTTAAAGAGACGATAAACAAGGATTAAACATCTATAACGATAGAGGCCTCTAAAGTGATAGAATCTAACATTAAACACATCAACGATGTCAAAACGTGAATTCAAAGGTGCAGATACGTTCATACAAGTCTAAATCACAACTTGGAGCAACATAAAGAGCTTAGCCTAAGCACATGGTAATAATAATAATTAAAACCGTAGGAAGCTTGCTCTTGTTGAGTGGAATGGAGATATGGAGATGGATCGTCGGATTTTCTTCCTCCTCTCTTTCTCTCCTTTCTTCTCCAGCCGTCAACTCCCTCTCCCTATTAAAAAACGTCCCCTCAACTCCCTCTCTCCTCTCCTTTTTGTTTTCCACCCCTCCTTTTTCTGCCCACTTCTGCAGCATTTTCTCTTTTTTTCTTTTCCTCATGAAACTGCCTCATTTTCCATCATGAAACGCCCGAGAAACTGCTACCCGGCCGGGTAGAATTTTACAATTGCAAAATCACCCGGCCGGGTGGCCAATTTCTTGTACTTGCTGGAATTTTCGCACAACTTTTTCACCATCCGAGTTTCATTCCTTATTTCACCATTCATTCATCTTCCTACACCACAAAACATACTTTTGCAAGCATCAAACTATATAAATCATGTAAAGTTAGGGGAATAAAAATGTACAATTTGATTCACATCAGCCATCTCATTCGCCTTATGCCACCGTCTGCGTGCATCTCTGACTCCTACCGCAGCGTTAGCTGGTGGCACTGGAGGTCGCGGGATTGTGAGTACAAAGATGTACTCATCTGCTGTGAGAACGATGTCCAAATTTTGTTTCCATTCTATGTAATTTTGGCCTCGAGTTTGTTTTCTTTAAGTATTGCAGAAAGAGGATTGAACGACATATTGACGATTTGATTTGCACTGCAAAACATAATATTTACCATTTGTCATAAACTTATGTAAGAAGTTTGATTAGATTAACCATAAAACTTTTTAAAATCTTACAACAGTAAAATTAAAATTTTGTATCCTCCAGAGGAAGTTAATACAATACGCATTAAAATCTTACAATTTTTACTGGTCACAACACCGACGAATAGTCCAGAGACCACAGAGTGGCATGGCCGCCTAATGTTGCCTAAGCAAGACCACCGAATTTAGCATTACAGAATCTCATTTCTACAACACACTCCCATAACAATGCTCATTCGCTGCTAACAAGATCAAGCTATCACATAAATTCTGTGTGAACTTCTGAATCTCGTAGTTTCTTAGGATTATTGTCCCCACAGTGCAGGTGGCGATAATATTGGAAACCACATTCTAGGTCATACTATTTATATTTGAGAAGTCCGCCTTATGAACTCGCTATTTCCTAGGATTATTGTCCCCACAGTGCAGGTGGCGATAATATTGGAAACAGCTTCATAAATTACAGACCAATTGGTGGAGACCATATACAAACGTTGAGTTCGTAATTACAGCTTAGATATTTTGGGTTATGATTTTTATTCAATTATCTTTAGCCTTGAGGCAGATTAAGGCTTAATTAAATTCTGTTGGTATTTAATATGCTGGATAATTGAATCCTTTATATATAATTGGCGTCTTCCATTAAGAAAATAATGTTCCAGTATTTAATTCTTATTCATGTCTACTATAAGATATATCTAAAATAATTAAATTATTTAATTCTTAATGAGACATGAAAAATTAAATTCAAATTATTTTCGTGTTAAAGATTAGGAAGAGAAAATTTATTATTTAATGTATTCATACATATCTATCCTAATTAGGATTCTAGATATATAAATATTAGGAAACTATTAAATTATTCTCATCCATATCATCTAGGAATAAAATAATATTATTTATTTCCATAGATATAGATAATAATAAAAAAATTCCTAAAATCTAGATAAATATTAGGAAACTATTAAATTATTCTCATCCATATCATCTAGGAATAAAATAAAAATTATTTATTTCCATAGATATAGATAATAATGAAAATATTCCTAAAATCTAGGTAAATCTTCCAAAAAGATTTTATTTCCATTAAATAATAATATTTTAATGATATCTTTTAGTTAAAAAAATTAAATAATCATTAAAATAATCTTTCGTTGTTATCTCATCGTACGAGGTTCGCACGAACGATGAACGACGAAAATCCGACGAGTTCTTCGTCGGACCACGACGCACGAAGCGTCTCGGCCACCAGCGCGCCAGCGGCTCGTTGGGTGTCGCCAGCGTCTAGGCCAGGAGCGTGCGCGGAGGCGCGGCTCCTCTCGTCCAGCGGCGAGCACCCGTCACGGCATCTCGGCTTGTCGGGTGCCGACGCTTCTCGGCCAGGCGCACACGCGGTGGCGCGCTCCTCTCGGCCAGCGTCTTGACGCCCGTCTCGGACATTCGAGCCGTCGGGTGGCGCAAGCTCTCGGCCTGCGGCGCGCACGGTGGCGCGCCCGCTCTCGGCCAGCTCCGACCACCCTTCCTTCCTCCTAGGGCTCCAGCTCTCGGCGCCTAGTATCTCGGTGGTTCTCGGACGAACCACCACTTCGTGCCAGCCTTCAAGTCGGCCTTGGTGCGGGGGCCGCCTTGGGGTTACGGTCTCGGCCGGCGTCGCACTCGAGCCCACGCTCGTCTGTGCGTCGCCCCGTGATCGTGATCCCTCGGCTCCCACTCAATCGACAACCCTATTTCATGATAGCGCGTGGTGCGATCCGTCTCGGCGCGAGCGCCGACGGATCGCACGTCTCGTACGATCGAGTAATTCAAGTTCTTTGATTCGATAGTTCTTGAGTTCATCATGCATAATTAATTAAACAAAACACCAAGAACATTCTTCACAATCAAATAATACATACATACATGAATTTTGCAAAATTCAAATCCAAATAATCATAGCCAAAGACTGGCTCTGATACCAATTGAAGGGGTTGGCAGTGGAAGCGTGCATGAAATCGATCACATAAATTTGATCTATTTAGCAGATTATTTAGACAAATTCTATTCGCGTAATTATCACATGTATCATGCTCATAACTTGAATTAAAACATGCTTTAGCATATAAAATCCCTAAAACATGCTCACTACGGAATTATCCAATTTACCTCGTTGATTCAATCAAGAATCGATGATGGCTTGCTCCGTCTCCTCGTGAAGATCTTCAGTACTCGACCTCTGATCTTCTGACTGGTGTCCCGGACTGTATACTAATATTTGTGTGGGAAAATCTCAACAGAATACTAGGACTCGAATAATGAAGCCAGAACTCAGCTCACGGAGGGAGCAATTTTCGAATTCTCTCTCTTTCTAGAGGGGGACGAAAATTCTCTCAATGATAATTGTATTTTCTATCTCCTTTATTCTCCTATTTATATTAAGTCACATATTGGGCTCAGTCAGGGATCTAAGGAAGAATTTGGACATGGCCTCACCCAATTAGCTTTTTACTAATTAAATTGAACCCACAATTTAATATAAGCTTATATTGGAATATTACAAGCAGCCACTACAGAAGTAATATTGCACTGCCTTTCCAAATCCGAAATTACAAGTATTCCGGGTTTCCTTTTATTTGTTTAATTCATTTCTCGCGCTTAAGATAGAAATATCCATTAATTAATTAATGTCTGCTATGGACTTAATTAATTAACATATTTTATTCTCCAAGAGTGAACTTAGCAAGAAACTCTTATTTATTATTCATAGAGTAATTAAACTCCAACTAGCTAGGTTCCGAATAATAAAACCTTGTTTCAAGCTCCTCTTGTGGATGTTATCAAACGAGACTCTCCTCGCGCACGATTCAACATAATAGCAATCCTAGCACCGCTAGATAATGATCACCACTACCCAATATACCTGGATCGTTGGGTGACGAAAAACCCGCACCTTTGGTAAGTCAAAGTAGTAGATACTCAATATCGTATGCTCAATGCTAACGTACATTGATTAAGAAATTAATTATCAAGACCTCGTCTTTCAATTGATAGCATAAAGACTCGTCTTGCTGTTATATCCATTCAGTGCTATACCACACTAACGTCATCATATTTCAATAAGGCTTAGAAATAATCGGACTGACATTGCAACCTTCCACGATAGGTAGTCTAGGACTCTAGGTCTATCTGGGTTGTGAAATTCTTATTTTTCTTTGTTCAGAACTGACCGTGTACCTTAAATTGAGTGCAGCCCACAACCGGTCTACTAGAACAAAGATTTAGACTTATGTTATGTTCGCTTATACATTTAAATATGCAATAAACATCCATTAAATGTAAAATATAACAACATTATGACAAAAATAATCTGTTGCATTCATTGGAAAATAATTATTAGAGTTTTACAGTATTCAATCACTCGAAAGGTGATTTCTAGTATACAAACCCTAACAATACGTACGTAGGTAGTTCATCACCTAGAGGTATCCTCGTCTGATTGATCTGAGCGGCCATCAGCAAACCGCCTTGCTTTGTCTCTGTGGATGTATCCGGTATCCATCCCAACAAATCGCGGCACTTGCTAGTCCAATCTGGATAGCCGACATGATAGTCACGCCCTGTGAAAACGTGACCGTCCGCCCTCAAGCCCCAAATGGCTTGCACATCTTCCAAGGTGATCGTCGCCTCTCTGATCGGTAGATGGAAAGTGTGCGTCTCCGGCCTCCAACGCTCAATCAAAGTCGTGATCAGCTCATTGTCGACCTTCATCGACCTCCCACAATCCATCACGCCTTTGAAACCAAAGGCGTCAAGCCAATACCTAACATCCTCATGAATGTCGACGTCCCAAGTCTTACTTTCTGTCCTTCGGACTTTAAATACTTGTCTTGTGCCCTCTTTCATTAGTTTATTTGAAATGTGATGTTTCTGCATATATAGCACGGAGGGGTCTTCGGGTCTATATAATAATTGTCCGCCTGAACTTGAAGTCTCCATCTAATCTAAGTACATATTCACAGAACAACAATTACAAACTCACATTTATAGTACATCACTAATATTCAACATATTTTCTTAATATTTGCTGTTATATTTTCAAGTAGAAAAATACTAGTAGAATGGGGTTGGTACAAATTACAACTAAAGTGGCAACTTTTGTTGAAATTAAAATTATAAGTGGAAATATTGCTAATGCATCAAACATCAGGGACGTATTCCAAGCACTGTTAGTATTTTTCAGAGTGCCAATGGCAAGCTTCTATTCCAAACAACATTCTTGACTACAATTCTTATTTCCACAATATTCCATTAATAAAACAGCGACCAATTTGATGGAGTATTTGTTTTTACTCAACAAGTATGTTTGCAAAAATAGAACCAATTCATTCGAGATTAATTTGAATTCGGGCTACAGTTAGTTTAAATTTCAGGTTCAAAAATTGTGATAGAACAGAATGAATTTCACCAATAAAATCCATTACAATTAACAAAATAACAAAAGATCGGCTAAAATTGAGCAATTAGTTATAAACCCTAATTTACAAAATTGAGAGAAATCTAAACAAATATGCAAATTAACAACAAATAAGGGAGGAATGTTGAAAGATTGAAGGAAACTTACCGGAATACGAGGGGAAATCGTCGTATTAGTCGGAATCGCCAAGAAATCGCGTCTGTTTTCACCCTTTCTCTCTGTCTCTTGCGTAGAAAATGAAGCTACTGCCTCCGTCTGTCGAATTTAAGCAAATTAGAGACGCATGAGCCTCATGCGTCTCTCCTTAAGACTCATGACTCTCATGCGTCGTTCGTGAAATTAAAAAAAATAAGAGACGCATGAGGGAGATGCGTCTCTCCCTAAGACGCATAAGCGTCATGCGTCGTTAAAAAAATTTTGAAAAAATTGAGAGACGCATGTCCCTCATGCGTCTTTATAACAGACGCATGTCCGTGATGCGTCTCATTAAAAGGAGAGCATGAGGGTCATGCGTCTCTCCCAAACCCGAAATAAAAAAAAAAACTCCAGTACACTTACGGAATCTAAGTTTTGGTCTAGAACAAAAAAAGAAATATCCCCACAATTTGCACTTAATTTGAATTGGGGGGAAGCATCTTACACGAGGGAAAGAAAAGACTAGTCTAAAGTCGCCGAAATCCGGCGACGGTGGCGGCGGAAACGGCCGGACAAACACAAACGCAGAGAGAGAAAGAGGCTGCCCTATGTGTGTTTTTGCAGCGGGAGAAAGGTCGGTGCCTGCACGGTGGTCGTTGAAGGCGCGGTGGTCTCCGACTCGCCGGAGAAGAGTGATGTGTGTGTGTAGCTAGGTGTGATCACACATATTCTCAATTCCCATTTCGAAATTCTTTTTCGATTACTCATTCCGTCTTACCATAATTATCACCTTTTTTCCATTGTCGTCTGTACCACAATAATTGTCACGCTTCATTTTTACTATAAATGATACAAGGTCTCGTATTCTATTAATTCACTTAATTCGCATTTTATTATAAAACCAATATAAAAAAGTGGGTCTCACATTCTACTAACTTTTTCAACTAAATTTTTTTTACATTTCTTAAAACTCGTGCCCACAATAAGAATGACAATTATTGTGGAACGGGGGAGTATTTCTTAATTCACTTTTTTTTCTTTGATTTCACTTTTCTTCTAAATGATTATACATTTTCCTATTAATCCAACACACTAATTCCTACATTTTATTATTTGATTATGTATCCATTTATGTATTCTTCGGATTGTTACAATATAGTACAGTATATGATAAAAAGTTCGATTTGTATAATTGAAACTTGATTAGTTGATTTAGATGAACCGAGAGAATAAAATTAATATATATAATTAAATTATTTTTAGCAATCCAATTCGAATCCAATCCAATTCGAATCCAACACAAAAGTATTAGGTTTATATCAAATCAACCCCATAAGGACACGAGCTCATGTTCCAAACTCATTAACTTTGTACTGTTTGTGTCAGATTTTTGTATTGTATTCAAAATTGGCCGCTCTAATTAGATAGCAGTAATTATTTATATGAAATAAAATTTTTAATTTTTTAAAAATTAATTTTTTCTTAGATTGCCTAAAAAATCAAATGAATTACAAAATAAATGCATCTAGTTTATTAAAGTGCTGGATTGAAAATTAATTAAATTAATAATTTTATAATCTATTTGTGATTGTATATGAACGAATACTAATGCTAAATTTAGAAAAAAACAGAAAACAAAAAAAGTAAGGCACCAATAGATCTTAATAGGATGGATGAATGACGCCGCAAACAAGATGATGAATCGTTTGATAAGTCATGAATGGTAGAATGACGCCACAAACATGACAATTAACCGTTTGATAAGTCGATAAATTGAACTCCGAGCACAATGCTCAGAAAAGAGTTCAAATCCGCATTTTATTGATAATAAACTCTAATTTTTGCTAATATTGATGTGACCTTTATAAGCAAGTAAAATATACTTTTAGAAGAAAAAACTATAACTAGAGAGAAATAAAATCATGTTCCACTAAGAAACTTAGGTAATACCAAATTAAATAAAGATGATCACTACTAAAATACTAACATAAATCCTACTTTTTCACTATTCACCACCACCATTTAGAGCACCTTCGGATTGTCTTCGATCTACTCTTTTGCCATTAAAATAGAGTACGTACTACATATTTCAGCATAGTCTAGTAGTCAATTCGATCTTTTGGAAGCTTCAGTTTAAGCTGGAAATGTCGATTCTCGAACTGCATTAGATTATTAGATATTTACAAGTGTAAAGTTATGATTGTGAATTTCTGGAATGAAAAAAAAAATTTGTATTTCTAATAATTGATTGATCCAGCTGCTCTTCTCTCATGTCAATCTCTGTATTCAACAATTTCATCATAAACAAAGTAGTACATTTGTAGAAGAAAATAAAAAATTGTTAAAATGGTGATTATGAAAGTACAACTAATTATGGTAAATATCATCGGATAACAAGAAGTTGAGAATGAAGCCCATTGCCATCCCGATGAGCCCAACAAGAAGTGTAAATTTGACGGAGAGCCCATAACTGTTTTTACGATTCCTTCTCCTTTTATGTATTTCCTACATATCAAACAACTAATTAAGTATCATTCGATATTAATTAAGAAAAGTCCCATTTATAAATGTCATTCAAATGTCAAGATAAGCTATAGACCTTCTTAGATAGAAATCTCAATTGTTATTGAAAAGTTTTAGTACAAAGCTGATAATTTATGCTCCGTTTCCTCTACTTTCATTAAACAAACACGAATATTGTGAAATGATTTGCAACTCACAAATAGTGTGTATTGTGAACCACCAACTCAATTTTAATATCAAACGCTGAACTTTTAACATACTATATTTAAAGTTGAATTCAAGGCCTATTTTTTCTCGTTTTTGCAAATCTTTATTTGCGGGAATTGTTTCAGTTAGATGTAAATTTAAACTTGATATCTAGGTAGAATAATTTATTTCAATATGTAATTCGTGAGTTTTCGAGACATATCGAGGAGAATGTATATATTTTATAGTTACGTGCTTCATTGTTTGCCAAAATTTAACTTGGGATATAGAATGAAGTATGTATGGAGATAAGTTTAGGCTATATATTAAATTCAAGAGGTAAAGTTGGAAAACCTTAATATTTTGCATAAAAAACTCTATCTCATAATGGATTATTATTATGAGTTTATGACATATATAATGAAAAAGAATAAGTTAGGTGAAGTACTAACCACTTCTTTTTGTAGTTCTTGCAATTGTTTCATGGCGGCATCTCTTTCACTCTTAAGACGCTGATATACCTGCATTGTGAAAAATTTCATATATATTTGTCTGTCCTTACATTAGTTCTGATTTAATATAACTCTACGCCCACAAAATAATGTTTCATTTTTCCATTTCGCAACATCTATGTTCTAAAGTAATAATTTGTTTTTTTTTAATTTGGATAAATGAACCACATTACACTAAATCATTACACGCACATTCTATTATATTAGAGTTTATGAGTTAGGGTTCTTAAAACCTTCAAAGTTAGCCTCTTATTAGCATATGAAGAGAGTATTATTAAAGTGAGATTCATATTCTATCAATTTTTCTTCACCATTCTTATAAATATATATCCATGCAAATGTTGTTCATGGTGTTAAAATAGATTTACATGGATGTTCGATTTTGCACCATGACAACTCTAATTGGTCGAAAATATGAACCTTTTCATAATTACAAAACAGTATATTTTTTGTATGACATAATTAGAGCTCGTGTGCAAAATAAAAAAATATCGAATATCTGAAAATGAAAAAAAAAAATAGTTGAGGTGGTTGTGCATATAAAAATAAAAATCTCACATGATCTCAAGTGATGAAAATAGTAAAGAATAATAAGGGGGAAAAGTCATGTATGTTTGAGATATTCTTATTATTTAGTTTATTTGTCAAAATTTTCATGTGAATTTAAATGATACTCCCTTCGTCCTATAACAATTGTCATTCTTATTGTGGGCACGGATTTTTAAAAAAATGAAAGAAAAGTTGATTGGAAAAGTTAGTGGAATGTGAGATCCACTTTTTTATATCAGTCTTATAATAAAATGTGAGTGAAGTGGAATGTGTGACCTACTTATCATTTATGATAAAAATGAAGTGTAACAATTATTGTGGGACGGACCGAAATGGAAAAGAGTGATAATTATTGTGGGACGGATGGAGTAATGAAATGAATTATGAGTAATAAGAGTAATTGGTAGATTATGTGGTACTCACTCACCACATTGGAATCGAAATTCAGATGATTAGCATCCCCATTTGTGGCGTAGATGACTCTAAGCTTGCACTCTTGTAATGTGTCTCCAACTTCCTTGTTGAACTGTATGCAGAATCAGACATACTTAATTACTCCATAATTACTACTCTAATTATCATTATAGTAAGTGTTCTTACTGTATCTTGAGAAAGCTCATCCACGTGTGTATTTGGAGGTACAATTGTGCTTTGCACCAGAAATTTATCTCTGCATTGCATACTACGAGGATATTCCCGTACTGTTTGAAGGGTCACTAATTCCAAATCATTGTTATGTTAATATACATAACAACAAAATATCTCGTGCAATAATAAAAAAACATTATGCTACTACATAATTTTATTTCACTGCTTTATGATATCATCAAATAATTCAAAATTTCAATGAATTGCTAATTAAATGAACATTAGAGTAAACACCTCTTACAAGACAAGAGTCCCATGGTTGCATCACACCAGTGTTTGGTCGCACAAAATACTTCTTTGGAGACGTAGTTTTTACCTACAAAACCAAGTATTGGACATTAACATCTTTGATCAAATGCATATCATATGTGTTAGTACTAATTAATATGCATATCGATACTCACCTTAAATGCAATATCATGCTCCGTGTTGTTTATCACTTTAAGGTCACAATAACTATGTTTCTCTAGTTCAACTAAATCAACAAAAAATAAATGTCAAATCACGATGTTTTTCTAAATGAGTAATAAAATTTCAAAATTAAACCGTATATGTATAAAATACTAGGATATACTGATCTAGTAGAACAAACGAAGTTGAGAATACTTTTCACTATAACATGAATTTTTATAGGTCGAACATTTTACCAGAAACCATGGAGAAATAACAAGAATTACACATGCACAAACACATAAAATCCATTACACAATGTCATGAATTTTATATTTTTGTACATGTGTTTTCATTTCTCACGTGAAATCCATTTTCTCGTTTTTATTCTACCTATAAATTTTCCAATCTTCTTGTTTCTTCAACAATGTAAGAAGCTCGGGGTATGTAGACATAAACGAAAACCTTATGATATTCATAGTAAAATTGCGAAAATACTTTGAAATTTGAGCTCTTCTGGTTGTACAAAGATGAATTGGCGAGCAGCAATTGTCATCGATGATCTCACTTTTGATGAAGACTCGTGAAATGAAAGATGAGAACCTTCAAAATAAATGAAAACTATTTTAGGAAAAATAGATTTATTCATCCAAAGAGAGAGACTGTGCGGAAAATGAGGATCGCAAAGAGAATGAGTAACAAATTGGAAAAAGAGTAGTTACATCATTTAATTGAATGGTGAAAAATAAATGTGTCCCTCCCAATTCATTTTTCCATTAAGGTGTTTAGATTGGAATATAACTCCGTTTTAATTTGTCGTACCATATATACTCCATATTTTATTGGTAGTAAAATAGATCAAAAATTCAATATCTAGAAAAGTCTTTATGAAAACCTAATATTACAAACTAGGAGTAATCCAAGAAATTTCTCGGTGAAAGATGTTTGATAGCCAATCTCGATTAATCTTGCTTTTGTTGTTCGAATTCTATAATTTTCTTACTCTCTCCAAAATGGAATATGAATTTTCAATTATACGCTTGAAAGTCTCTATGTACCTTATAGAAAGTTGATTGAGATTTTTTAAAGATACTAGTAATTTCATCCCAAAAAATTGTAGTAATATTTTTTTACACTGATAATGTGGAGGATTAAACTAATTATACGATCCGTGTTGTATGCCAAGGACAGACTTTGCATTTCTCGCAGACCGTGTGTTTTGTGGTAACAATTCATGTTGTAACACTCTTTACTTAATTATTTAAAGACTAAAGTCTAATTTTGGTCTCTTACATTTGTCCTATAATTCTTTTTGGTTCAATACATTAAGTTTGTGACCTTTTGATCCCTAACATATTGTTTTGGTACATTTTGGTCCCAAACAAGGTCACAAACTTAATGTATGGGACCCGAAAAGAATTTTATGAAAAATGTATGAGACCAAAATTGAACTTTAGTCCTAGATTATAATTAAGTTATTAAATTAATCAAACATTTTGACTGTTAATTTTAACATAAAATGGTTATTTTGGACTAGAACAATAATTTTGGGATCAAAGGGTACCAAAACAATATGTTAGTGACCAAAATGTCACAAACCTAATATATGAGACTAAAAGAATTTTAGGGCAAATGCAAGGGACCAAAATTGGATTTTAGTCTTATTTAAAATCGAATAAGCGGTGTCACATTCGCAAACTTTGCGTGCAACTACTTATCACTTAAAAAACTTGCACGACTGTCCTCAAATATTGTTTATGACCATCATTGATTTTAGAATGGACAAGTATATCATCGATAAACATTACTCCCTCCGTCCCACAATAAGAGTCACATTTGTCATTTCAGTCCGTCTCACAATAAGAGTCGCATTTCACTTTCACTATAAATGGTAAGTAGGTCTCACATTCAACTAACTCACTTCACTCACAATTTTTTATAAAACTAATATAAAAAAGTGGACTTCATATTCAACTAACTTTTCCAATCAACTATTCTTTACATTTCTTAAAACTCATGTCCACATCAAATGTGACTTCTATTGTGAGACGGAGAGAGTATTGCAATGATGGTTGAAAACCCCGATTCATCAAATTCATAAAAGTAGCTGGTTATTCCTCAATCCAAAAGGCACGTCTTTGAATTCATAATGGTCATTACCAGTCCTAAAAGTTGTTTTAAGAACATCAACATCTTTCCCCTTTAATTGGTACTAGGTGGTAGCAACCTGATCGAAGAACCACCTTCAAAAGTATACTTGCTCCCTCCAATTGATCAAAGGAACCATCAATTTTTGGCAATTTGTATTTATTTTTTAGAGGGAACATCATTTTTGGTCAACGAACTTTGCCAAAGTATCATTTTAGGTCCGTGAACTTTGAAAATATCATTTTAGGTCCGTGAACTTTGAGTTAGTATCATTTGAGGTACTTTTTACTATTTCCAAGTTTTTTTGGACGAAAATACCCTCAATACCTTAAAGTGTATATATTTTTAATAAATTTATCATATACTCATAATTTTTTATAAATATCTTTACAATATTATTTTTGACAAATTTTCTAAATATAATTTGACCTTAAATATTATCACTTAATTTTGTGACATGCAAGTAAAATTGCTTCTTCAATTTTTTATATTAATTTTTTTTTTAAATTGAATAAAGAACTTATAATAAAAAATTGAATAAAGATATTTTCTTGCATGTCACAAAATTAAATGATAATATTGAAGGTCAAATTATATTTAGAAAATTTGTCAAAAATATATTGTAAAGATATTTATAAAAAGATCTTTATTCAATTTTTTATTATTAAAGAAAGTTCTTTATTCAATTTTTAAAAATAATTAATATAAAAATTGAAGAAGCAATTTTACTTGCATGTCACAAAATTAAGTGACAATATTTAAGGTCAAATTATATTTAGAAAATTTGTCAAAAATATATTGTAAAGATATTTATAAAAAAATATGAGTATATGATAAATTTATTAAAAATATATACACTTTAAGGTATTGAGGGTATTTTCGTCTAAAAAAATGTGGAAATAGTAAAAAGTACATCAAATGATACTAACTTAAAGTTCACGGACCTAAAATGATATTTTCAAAGTTCACGGACCTAAAATGATACTTTGGCAAAGTTCGTGGACCAAAAATGATGTTCCCTCTATTTTTTATAGTCATTTTGTTCAATTGGCGATAATATGCTCGGCCGTTTATGAAGGGAATATTTGATAAGAAACACTCAAACGCGAATAATCATCCTAGGATATTGTATAAGGGATATTGGTCTCTAAAACAATGAACTTTGGTCAAATTTTGATATTTTTCACGAACTTTTAAATTGGTCTAAAAAATCACAAACTTTACATTTTGTTTGTTATTTCCCATGGCATGTCAATCACCAAAACCAACCAACTTCCGTGCATATTATATCCTACTTGGCATTTTATCGTATTTGTCACGAACTTAAAAAATAATCCAAAATATCATAAACATTTTACGGTTGCCTACATATAATAAGATTTTTTCCGAAAATATCGTATATGGGTTGCCATGGAAAATAATAAATAAAATGTAAGTTTGTGACTTTTTAGACCAATTTCAAAATTCATGAAATATATCGAAGTCGGAACCAGAACCGGACCGTGAGGCTATTTCACGGTTCCGGTTCTGGTTCGAAAACCGCCGGTTCCGGTTCCGGTTCGGAACCGCCGGTTTTCCGGCGGTTTACACGGTTCCAGTTCGAAAACCGGCGGTTTCGCGGTTTGATTATTTTAAAAATTAGAAATTTGGACATATACAATAAATTGGAACAAGACAATGGATAATTTAAATTGAAATAAGACGAATAAGGTGAAAATGATATCAATTTTATTGAATTTGAGTTGTAACGGACAACGATACATTACAATTTACAATACATATACAAGAATACAACACACAATAATGTAATATAAATTTGAAATTTGGACTTATACAATAAATTGGAACAAGACAATGGATAATTTAAATTGAAATAAGATGAATAAGATGAAAATGATATCAATTTTATTGAATTTGAGTTGTAACGGACAACGATACATTGCAATTTACAATACATATACAAGTATACAACATACAATAATGTAATATAAATTTGAAATTTGAACTTATACAATAAATTGGAACAAGACAATGGATAATTTAAGTTGAAATAAGACGAATAAGATGAAAATGATATCAATTTTATTGAATTTGAGTTGTAACGGACAACGATGCATTACAATTTACAATACATATACAAGTATACAACATACAATAATGTAATATAAATTTGAAATTTGGACTTATACAATAAATTGGAACAAGACAATGGATAATTTAAATTGAAATAAGACGAATAAGATGAAAATGATATCAATTTTATTGAATTTGAGTTGTAACGGACAACGATACATTACA
Organism: Salvia splendens; assembly: GCF_004379255.2. NCBI lineage: Eukaryota > Viridiplantae > Streptophyta > Magnoliopsida > Lamiales > Lamiaceae > Salvia > Salvia splendens. Next base: position 13,850,229 of record NC_056047.1, on the reverse strand, counting down.
ATTTACAATACATATACAAGTATACAACATTATATAATAGAAATGTAGAAATATGGAACAATATATATTTTTTTGTTTAAGCAATGAGAAAGAAAGACAACTTATAGAACTACGGGAACAAGTATAAGTATATAACAATGCGTAATAAGAGTAGCACTTGAGTAATTAAATGGAAGCACAATAGCACAAATGATAAATTGGAGACAAAGAGAGAGAATTGAGAGATTGAAGAGTGAAACTCTTATTAACACACGAGTGGGTGAATGTAAATGAAGATAGATTGGAGTATTTATAGATAAAAATGGGGGGGAAAATGGAAGAATTCGAATTTGAAATCTGAAAAAAAAAATTGAATTTTCGGAAAAACCGGCGGTTTTTTGGCGGAAAACCGTTGAACCGCCGGTTAACCGCCGGATTTCACGGTTAACCGCCGGTTTCCGGTCCAAAAACCACCGGAACCGGTCGGTTTTCACGCTCGAAAAGCTGTCCTCCCTGATGCCTTGGTTTCCGCGCCCAAACTGGCTGTTCCTCCGGTTAACCGGCGGTTCCGAACCGCCCCAAACCGGCGGTTCGGTGACGATTCCGGTTCGAAAAATCTTGAACCTGAACCGGACCGCGACCCGAATTGCGACGGTTCCGATTCGAGGAAATCGCCACGATTCCGGTTCGCCGGTTAACCGCCGGAACCGGAACCGGTGGGCATCTCTAATTTTGGGAACCAATATCCCATTACTTTTTTAGATACTTATTAGTATGATCTTAAGTAATTAGAGAGAGTTCATTCAAAAGGATGGCGGGAAAGCCTCATTTTAATTTCTCTATAAGTTGGCGCAAAACGCTCAATTTCCCGCCCACTCATCCCAAACCCTTGTGCCGATTCCCTCGAAACCGTTTTTGCTCGCTGCCTTTCATTTCATGTGAACCTTCCTCGATCTGGCAACTGATGGAGGCCCACCCGCTCAGCACTGACGCCGCCGCCGCCGCCGCGTGGCAGTCTCTCGGCCTTTTGCTCGCCCGGGGCCGCCCCGCCCATCCATCCGAGCTGGCTTTCCGTTCTACTCCAGATTTCATACGCTTCCTTTGCTCAATTCCCAACTCTCCTCTCACTCTAGCGGGTGATGACCTAGTCACTTTCTCGCAAATCGGAGTTGCCGCTCTCGTCGATTTCTTGTCCAATTCAGATCTGATTTCGAGATACTTGGATTTGCCACAATTTGTGCCTCGTTTGTTAGCAAATGTTAGGTCAAATGCCCTAATGAGGACATATTGTAGAAAAAGGAAGAGGGCGGTAGGGGAGAATGAGGAATTTGTGACTATGAAAAAAGAGAGGTTTTACCTGGATTTAGATGGTACACCGTACACATTATCTCTCTCTTTTAATTTTTCAGCGTTCTTTGTGGTTGAAATGAGCCATTTTTTTTATATATTTTGTGTTTCACTTTGTTTTCATCTAAAAGGGCGTATGATCTACTGTATATAACAGATAAAAAGAGCTCAAACCAGATGGCAATTACAATTCCCCACAAATTTCAGAATGTCATCACTCAAGTAAGTTTGAGCCGATAATTCTGAATTATTAGGAATTTGTTTATTTGGTCCGGCACTTTTGCTAATGCTTAAGTTGGGTAAAGGTTACATGTGCAACGTGGTAATAGGTTATAGATAGAATGAATCAAATGATTCATAATTTCAGTAGTCAATCATATTTGAGGATAGCAATGGAATTATTTGTTTTTTAAGGGAACTTTGGGGTTTGTAAATAATTTATTGCTCAAGGCTGTTTTATGGATTGCCCATTACTTAAAAGTTCCATTTGAAGCTTCTTTTTCATCGTCCTCTCAAATTTTATGTGCTTCACTTGAAATTCAGCACATACAGCTTGCATCTCATAGTTGGCTTGATCTATCATTGGTATTTGCCTGCTGGAACCTTTCATTGATATTCAATGACATTTTGCTGCATCACTTCTCAGGGTACTGAGACATTATCAAGCCTCCCATCACTCTCAGCTTCTGACTTCTGGAAACTTAAAAGAGACATGTTTATACCTGTAGCACATAGAGACTTTGAATTTAAAGCAGCTGAAATTCCGAACATGCTGATGCTTAGCTGTTTACATAGAACGAGTTCTAAGCCTTATTTTCTAGATCTAGGTAGTGTTCCACATAGACACCAAATAATGGCACAAGAATTATCAAATTTCATCCCTTCTCCTGACAAGCTATCACATCCATTGAGTAGTAATTTTGAAGAAGGTGGTGGAACTGGTATAGTAGATCCTGCATCATCCAAGTTAGAAATAGATGAGCAGATGACAGTAACACAAAAAAGAACCGATGCTGTTAATCAAGGTTGTGATTCGTTGACTGAAAGTGGTGCTGAGAAAAAAAAGGAAGTCTTTGTACATGATTCTGGTAGTTGCAAAGGACATATGGAGCATCAGCCATTAGATAAAACCCATAACCCTGAAAAGGCAGTGCCTAAATCCAATAACAAGGATCACATTTCCAGCAGACCAGGAACGGCAGGTCATCTACATAGCCAGAGAGACACTCCGAATCGTTCCAACAAGCATTCCTCTGCTCTCAATCCTAATAGGAGAAAAACTATCTGCCCAACCACAGAGAATCACAAGCGCCTTATTGAAAAAGGTCAAGAGCAATGTAAAAGAGATAAAAACACAGTTTCTACACAGCAAACGAAAAAGATAGACTCTGACCAGATTCTAAATGCTAAAGAAAAGAGGGATGCATCAGTTGAGAATAGGGAAAAGCTTTCCTCCATATCCAATGTAAGCTTTATGGTCTGACCACCATGGATGTATATTTGCTCCCTTATATGTATGCTTCAGAAGAATTAAGATATATACATGCTTTGCAGGATTCTGAGAAAGTATCTTTTCCGGAATTTGAGTCATTTATTGTGGAACAAGAAGAGGGTTCAGGTATCATTTGACTATCACCTCACCCACCCACCCACCCACATTTTTCATGTGTTATAGATCGCAATCTTTCTCTTAATTTTCGCAGGAGGTTATGGTAGAGTTTACCGGGCAAGGAGGAAAGCTGATGGAGTAATATTTGCCATCAAATGTAGGAACTTGCCATTTCGTTGTAGCCTTCTCTATTATTTTCTATATCTAGTCATTTACTTTTTCTTTTAAAATCATACGTCTTGCGTCTTATTGTGTGTAGTTTCTAATGTTGCTGAGCCTACTTTCTGCTCTTATTTGGCTATTAAAGAATTTTTTCAAGTGTAGTCATGCAAAACTAAATATTCTAGAAAATGGTAAAATTTTGCGTGACTGCTAGATAGTGCAAAAGCTTAAACACTTGTTGGTGATTCTTTCCCAGCAAAGCTTTGCCTTTCTTGTTGTCATGAATTGCGACTCTACTCTAGTATAGTAAGATGAAGTAGAAAAATACTTAGAGGTAAGAAGTTATTATTAGTGTATTGCTCTTGTGGTGTTGAAATATGTATTAAAGGAGCTTTGCTTTTAATGAGTGCTCTTAAAACTTTCACAGCTGGATACATGTTTGGCTACTAACTTTTGTTTACTATGGTTTTCCAGGCCCTCATGTCAACGCCAATAAACATTATGTGAATAACGAGATAAAAATGCTAGAGAGATTGGGGTACACGTTATTTGTAATATATTTAATTATTAGCATATCCAGGGTCTTCAGAAATTTATTTTGGCAGTGGCAGTGATTTGTGTATTATACCTAATGACAGGGGGAAAAACTTTGTGATAAAGTATGAAGGTTCATTTAAGAGTACGAGTGCTGATTGTCTTGTTTTACAACATGTTCGGCATGATAGACCTGAGGTATTCGTCACCACTTTAATCCTTCTTTTGTAATAGACCTTGTTCTCTTGTAACATTATCTCAACCTGCAGATCTTAAAAAGAGAAATGAATGTTGCCGACCTACAGTGGTATGGCTATTGTCTGTTCAAAGCCCTTGCTGGTCTACATAGGCAGGTCAGCAAATATGCGAAGATGCATGTATCATTATGTGCAATTGGATTCTTCTTGGAAGGACAAAAATGAAAATAAATTTTGGCCGTTCTTGTGCTTACAGGGAATTGTTCACAGAGATGTTAAACCTGGAAATTTTCTTTACTCCTGCAAGGACAACAAGGGTTACCTGATTGATTTCAATCTTGCATTGGTGAGTCATTGCTCCTGAAGTTTTATTGTCCTCTCCTCTCTCTATCCAACTTCTGTGTCATGTGTTCAACCAATTTGAAGCACTTAACCTGATGTATCACCTTTTAATAATTTTTTATTATATGATCAACAGGATATGCGCAAAAAGTATGGGACAGTCGGTGAGTTTTATTCTTATGCAATCAACTTGGTTTATAGTTTATACTTTTATTAACATGTCAAGTGTAGAGGACCTGATGAAAGAATATTTTTTTCAGTAACTTGCTGAAGGTTCAAATTCATTAATCTAGTTTTTGATTGAAGACTAGCTGGTGGACCTATAGGACATTTGAATTTTCCTTACCCCATATAATACTAAACTGTATTTTTCCTATCTTGTTCAGATAATTCCAAATTTGGCCAAAATTTGGATGATCCTGCCAGTATTGGGCTGACAAATTCTTTGTCGCCTGTGATAGATACGGCACGCATAAACACAGTAAACAAAAATGTTGGAAAACTCCGTAGATTCCTTTTACCTCCCGGGAACCTGAAGAGGAAGGTTGACAAAGCAAAGGTTATCACTGAAGCTAGCAGCAGGAATCTCATTAAAAGTCAGGGTGCTGATGGTTCTGGGATAACTTCTGCCAAGGATGCAACAAGCACTAGAACTGTGTCTGCAGAAAGGTTGAGAGAACCATTACCATGCCATTTTAATATTAGGAAGGAGCTGTTAAGCCTTGCTCAGGAAGCCGTGCAGGTTGGAAATCATGGATCTGCCGATGCTCCCAAATCAAAAAGAAAAAGAGTTGCTGCACCTGCCGGGGATGTAGGTAGAAAACTTTTGTATGTCACTCCAATGCCACTGCATGCTAGTGGAAATGCCATTTGTGGGGCTGGATTACTTAAAACCAAAGGTTCTCTGCCCCTTTATTTACTAATACATGTATTGTTGGTTGGCTTCATTAATTGAAATATCAGAGCTTTTAAACTGATGGCCTCAACTGATATTTATTTAATACTATTATTTATAGGAGATGGGAAGCCGACCAGAGAGGGTCCTTGTGCTGGAACTAAAGGCTTTAAGGCTCCAGAAGTAAGTTGCTTGAACTTTTTTCTTTTTTATTTCACTCTTTACTTACCCAATTGGGTGGTAAAATGAAGCTTACTTTTGTTACTTTAAAACACTTCCCTATGTCTTTATTTTGCTTATGCATCCACTGTCTTTGTCTGGGGAAATATTTAAAGGTTCTATCTTTTAAAACATACCAAACCTTAGGGTTAGTTTAAGCTGCCCCTACTTCTTTAATAAGCTAAGACCAGTGTTTAGAGAGTTGGATGCTAGTAAGAAATAGTTAAGTGAAAAAGTAAAAGCAGGTCTGAGTTAAGAAGTTCTTTAGCTAATCTAAGTTCAGTTTGAGGTGTTTAAACTTAAAATACTGTAATTTAAAGCTTATGCTGCATTAGTAAGTTTCCATTCTTATATTTTCAAGTTCAGACAAAGCCTTCACTGATTCATGCATTCCCTTAATAACAGGCTTACAGCCAACAGTTAAAATCTCATATTTCTTCAGTTTTCTCTATCCTCTCTCTTATGCCCACTGCTGGTGCCAACTTCTTAATCAACCCAGAATCAGATTCATTTCTTTCATTTCCTTTGATTCAGGGGTTATCTTTTTACAATAATTTAAATCAATTAGTATGGTAGTAGCTCATTTAAGTTTAAAGCACAGTCTCATATGAACTGATGTTACTCTTTCTTGCCAGTGAGTTGAATTGGGTTAGTTCAGCTGAATTTTTATGCTGTTAAGCTCTAGAATATCTGAATATGTGAATAAACCTACAACAGGAACTAACCAAAGCCGAAGATCTTTTAGCTTTGCACATATTTCCCTTTGAACTCTTATCATATGAAGATAAAAGGTGCTTTTAAAACATGGTTGTTTTATGATTTTATTGCATCACTACATGGCCAAATCTGTGAATTCACATATTAAGAAGCGACTTAAAAATATCATGGTGGCTAATAAGCCTATGATTTCTCTTCAATCACATGAGGTCCGGAGTATTTCTTGATTTTGCAAAAAGAAAATATATGCAAGTGCATTTAGTGATCATAAATCAGAGAAATTTGTCTTAGAGCAAGATAACACCACTAAATATAGAGGTATGTAGCCTTACTCTCCGCTGAAAGCTAAAAGACCATCATGCTTTCTAGGTATTATTCAGATCTCTACATCAAGGCCCTAAGTCTGATATTTGGTCTGCTGGAGTGACCTTACTGTACCTGTTGATTGGCAGAACACCTTTCACTGGCGATGCCGAGCAGTAAGAACTACGGAACGCTAGCAACTTAAACTTAAATTCATCTGAACTATCATTCTAACAGTTGCATGAACAGGAACATAAAAGATATAGCAACGTTAAGGGGCAGTGAAGCTCTCTGGGAAGTCGCAAAGCTGCACAACCATGAATCATTATTTCCAACGGTACAAATGTACAAATGACTTGTAAGTCTCTCTGTAACAGGACCAGCTCAAGACTTATACGACTCTTTCTGTAACAGGACCTGCTCGATGTAAAATACACGACCCCGATGTGTCTTCAGGATTGGTGTGCACAAAATGCACGACGACGGGATTTCTTTGATGCCATACCAAGTTCGCTATTTGATCTCGTAGATAAGTGTTTAATGGTGAATCCACGACAGAGGATCACCGCAGATGAAGCTCTTGCACATGACTTCTTTGCTCCGTGCCATCAGGCAATCAGAAAGCTGAGGCAGCGAAGGCAAGTACCGGCCGAAGCTTTGGTGAATCAGTAGGGGCATTAAAGCAACTTTTAACAGAGAAACTATAATCTAGTTACAATACAAAGTAGGTTATTAGTTTACATTTATTCTTAAAAGGCGTTGCTTTTTTGTGTAGAGCTTCTACCTCTGTAGTAGTAGTAGTAGTACTTTTCTTTTTCTTTGTTTTGTGCCTTGTAACAAAGGCAATTCCTTATTCATTGGAATTTGTATATATACACTCAGAATTATTCATTATTTCGACCAAATTAAAGAATGCGTCAGTAACCGTTGACTGGATGATGTGGCTGGTTTTGATTGGTAATTGTGCGTGGCATAACAATTGGTTCGAGCGCAATCTACAAGGCGTGAGCATTTTAATAGATATACATCTAGAAATTTCTAGGTGAATTTAGAATGAAATAACTCATCTTCATAATTAATTAAACGTTACATAAACTTTTTGTGAAAATACTAAATAATATAGTATTGCTTTTAGTTATCCCTTAATTTTTATTATGTATTTCTCACTTTTATTTATGAAACAACCTTATAGTAGTGTATATAATTCAGCATCATTATCCCCATTAGAAAGTTAAAAACTTCGTATAAAGAAATCAATTGGTCCCATAAATTTTTTCTTCTTGATTTCAAAAATATAAAAGAAAGACTTCCGAAATTAAAATGAAATGAAGAAGAGACTTACGACCTAAGAAACTGTATCTTCCAGGAGGTTACCTTCCCGCGATATATACACACACGTAAACTTACAATTTCTCTCATCAAATCAGAAAGCCACGACTCTCTCATCAGAACAAAGCTAAGCTAAAATCAATGGATTCATTTTCTTCTTTCTTCGATTCCCAATTTTCCTCGCGTAACCGATGGAATTACGACTCACTCAAGAATTTCCGCCAGATTTCTCCCCTTGTTCAAACGCATCTTAAACAGGTTTTGCTTTTATAACCGATTCTTTGTTTTACAATTGGTTCGTTTTCTATTTGCTATGTTGTTAGCTTTTTATGATCATAGTGTTTCGGTGTATGTACATGCTGTGATTAGGCAGAGACCTAATTAAGTGTATTTCGAATTCCTTATCCCTTTTCCGGAGATTAGGCTCATGATTATGACTGTGATTAGGATTGTTTAGAATCACTTTTGTTTGTCGACCTAGGTTAGTTGCAGTTAATTCCTTTTATCCTTTTTCATAGATTCAATGGTTGAAGATAACGTCGAATTTCGTCATTGTTGATTGCATTCTTATACCTTCTTTGACTGTTTACGGTTGTGCTATTTCATCTGTGGATGAAGTAGATGCTAGAATTTCAAATCATCCGCTGATTAGTAGTTTTGTTGCCAAGAAAATGTGGTGTTTTCACGGTTTCCTTTTTCATGCGAGTTCTTTTAATACTCATTGTGAAAAAGTATCTGTTGATGAATGTTACCTTAGCTATGCTTAAAGTTTTTTGAACATTCTATACTTGTTTGTATGCAGAAAAGAAAATGTGTTTTGGCTTATGGGGTTGCTTGATTTCTTTCAGGTGTATCTCTCTCTATGTTGCGCATTGTTGGCATCAGCAGTCGGAGTTTATCTCCACATTCTTTGGAATGTCGGTGGTATTCTCACTTCTCTTGGATGCATGGGCTGCATCTTTTGGCTGCTATCTACTCCTTTACACCAAGAGGTCTTCCTTTTACAGTCTCCTTTTTTTATGGATATCTTTATCCATTTGTTCATCACTCAAAAATTTTGGTTTAGGTTTTTGGTTCTGATCCTTGCTTTTGATGATTGACAGCAAAAGAAAGTCTCCCTTCTCATGGCAGCAGCGCTCCTTGAAGGAGCCTCAATTGGTCCTTTGGTAGATCTGGCCATTAAATTTGACCCAAGGCATGTATTTTCTAACTGTGCATTTGAGTTTGGAGATGTAGTTATGCCTGCTATGTTATTGGATACCACACATTTTTGCTATTTTCTGGCACTGCTTTACTTCTGTCATTGTTTATGCTTTACCACATGCTCCGTTACTGCATCAGCACTGCAGAACTGTACTGTGTTTGTGTAACTGTAATATGGATTGTTATGGCTATTGAATTGTGAATGTTGACACCTGCAACTTCATCATGTCTGACTGGATCAAGTCTCCTTCTTCTCCTCAGTCTCCAGATATGCAACATTTTATGTTTGACATTTCACCCTAACCTTTCTTCTAAAACAATGGTTTGTTGTGAAGTCACTCGTCTTTGCATATAGTTTTAATCAATTGGAAGATGCATATATGCTCCCTATGCTTTCTAGTTTTTAATAGGGGTCACAATGCTTTCATTTAATTAAGATGAAGTTCCTTTTGTAAAATTTGAGTCCCTCACTAAGTATGTACATTAAGTTCTTTTGGTACCATAGAAGCATGACTTAATTTTTAACGTAGAGAAGTTAATCTTTCTAGAGTCTTGCACCAAAATTTAGGAAAAAGCGAATTAATTTTGAAACAATATAGAGTACAGGTATAGTTTATTAAGGTTACGAATAAATTACAAAGATGAATTCTAAAAAAACTCGGAAAAGTAGACTTTACTTTTCCAGTTTTAAATTGCTTAATGATGCCTTTCCTTTGAGTTGGTACATGGTTTTCCATTATACTAATGTAATCAAAATTATCATCTGCAGCATCTTGGTTAGCGCTTTCGTTGGTTGTTCTCTGGCCTTTGGTTGTTTTTCCGGAGCTGCGATGCTTGCTAGGCGCAGAGAGTACTTGTACCTTGGTGGTCTGCTTTCTTCTGGTCTCTCCATCCTACTTTGGTTGCACTTTGCATCCTCAATTTTCGGTGGTTCCATGGCTCTATTCAAATTTGAGGTATTGAATTGTGTTGTGTATTTGGAGTGGATACAGAAGTTCATGCTTGTGATCCATTGTGAGTCTTAATTCCCTTCACGCTCCTTTGGTGTTGCAGTTGTATTTTGGACTGTTGGTGTTTATGGGGTACATCGTAGTTGATACCCAGGAGATAATTGAGAAAGCACACATGGGAGACCTGGACTACGTGAATCATTCTCTCACCTTGTTCACTGATTTTGTTGCTGTGTTTGTGCGAGTTCTTATCATTATGGTAAGTGTTATTTATGATATTAGTTTGATCTAATCTTGTTTATTTTTCATTTGCTTATCGTGGAACTTGGATGATTTGTTGCAGTTGAAGAATGCATCTGAGAAGGAAGAAAAGAAGAAGAAGAGGAGGAACTGAGTTATCACAGCTTGAAATTATAGGAGAGTAGCTGAACTGGGTTCTTCTTGAAAAATAATACTTTGCTTTTATTTTTTTTGTTTGGTAATGTAGGTTATGACATAGTATTACATTGAAAAAGTCTCAAGACTTGTGATGATGAAGCATGTGAAGTCAATGCCTCTCATCTTTCTCATTACTTGTATATTTTCTTCATTCGAATCAAGTAAGCAGAAACTGGTTTAAACTAGTTGCTCTGAGGTTCATATCTTGTTTAGCTTATGGTTGACATTTTCTTTAACTATGCTCGATTTATATTACAAAATGATTTACTACTATAAAATATTGAAATAAGACGACTTCATCGACATAGCATATGACGTGGTATTAAAGGTTCATTACTCAATGCGTTGTATAGTAATGGTTACTTTCTTGCAAGCTATTATGATGCAGAGGAAAAAGTCGATGAAGAAGTTCGGATAAGAATTAGACGTCACCACGGTTCGGAACCGCCGGTTCCGGTTGGCGGTTCCGGTTCAAGATTTGGATGAACCTGAACTGGCCCGGCCAAGGTTCGGCGGTTCCGGTTCGTGAACCGTGAACCGCCGGAACCCCGGTTCCGGGCAGGTTCGTCCGGTTTGGCGGTTTGATTTTTTTTTTTAATTGTAAATTTGAAATTCAAGTAAAAAATGTAAATATATTTGCATAAATAAAATTAGAATTAAACAATGTACAAATGCAATTTTATTGATACACATTACAATTTCAAAATTACAAATTACAACTTTAAAATTGCAAATTACAACTTTAAAATTACAAATTACAACTTAAAATTTACAAATTACAACTTTAAAATTACAAATTACAACTTAAAATTTACAAATTACAACTTAAAAATTATAAATTACAAAAGACCTAAAGTCTTGATTACAATTTACAAATTACATATTCGAAACAAAGGGGAGAAAAAAAAATAAAGGAAAAGGACTCGAGCTCAACTTAAATTTAAAATTTAAGTTGAGATGCCTACGTATCCTCAATGCTCAATTGCATTTTGGAATCAAAGTCCACGTAGTTCTCTTACCTTGCTTACCTATTTGGCTTGATCGGAGGAATTGGCGGCGCGCTTACTCTTCTTCGTCGGGGAAGTAGTCTTGGTCGGGTTGTACTACTTGATTGTTCCAATCCGGTTCTTGGTCTCTAATTTCGGCGGAGCACCAATCATCAAGTAACATGGTGGCTTCCATGTTTTGCCCGGTGAGTCTACTTCTTCTGTCGTCCAAGACGTTGCCTCCAACACTAAAGGCGGACTCGACGGCGACAGTGGAAGCCGGAACCGAAAAGATCTCCTTGGCCATTGATGCAAGGATGGGAAAATCTTTCTCGTGTGATCCCCACCAATCTAGTACGTCTATTTGTTGGGGAACGGGACCTCCTTCTTCCTCATTGAATGAAAAGTGTGAGTCAAAATATAAGTCTAACTCACTTGTCGAATTTGCCATCCTTCCTCCGCTGCTGAAGCCGTATAGGTCTGCCAATTGGGATTGGGCGTCGGGGTCATCAACTTGGAAGAAGCCAAAGTTATGTGTTTGATGAGGGGGTCTAGGTCTCACTTGGTGGGTACGGTTGTACTTGGCTTCGTAATCGTGAAAGAGAGCCCGCAAGTCGAACTCAAAACTTCTTTGGAGGCTTGGGAGGTGGGGGATGTTTATTTGGAATGTTTGGGCTAGGTTTATGTAGTTGTCGTCGTCCTCGTCAGTTTGCAAAGCTCAGAGTGGTTCAAGATCAATAGAAGCCAAATTGTTGTAATAAAATTATAAAATTTTGAAAGTACCAACTAGTTTCCACTTTGGATCCAAAACTTTGGCAAGCAAAAAAACCGTGGGGATCTCGTTGAAATACTTGAGCCATTTTTCAACCATATAATATAAAACACACATTAACTCAAGATTGTTTGTGGAATTTTTCATTGCAGTTTTAAAACCAAGTGATATGATCATGCAATGTTCTAAAACACGAACGGATGTGCAATAATACACACCCGATAACTCAATAGTGGCATTTCGAAAACCTTTGAATAACTTAAACAAGCTCATGCTTTGATCCCAACAAGAAGATGTTAGATATAAATCATCAACAGGGTAAGTTCTATAAAAATCAACTAAATATTCTATATGCTCCAATGTAGATTGCAACATATCATATGTGGAGTTCCATCTAGTAGACACGTCTAAAGTAAAAGTTGTGTGCCTTATTTTCTTCGAGTGGCAATACTTCTTCCACGCCTTGCCAATTTGTGGCTTCCAGTGGATCAAGGATACAACTGTAGTAATAGGTTGAATATGTCTTTGCCATAAAGACAAAGCATCTTGTACACATAAGTTTAAAATATGACAAATACATCGTTGGTGAAAATACTTACCACTTATCACCGGGGAGCAAGCCGCAATTAAATCGGCTATACTTGCGGTGTTAGCGGTTGCGTTATCAAAACCAACCGAAAATATCTTATTGCATAACTCATACTCATTCAAAACTTGAATAATTAAAGATGCAATTGCTTGTGCGGTGTGTGGGGAAGGAAATTGTCTAAAACCAATTAAACGTTTATTTAAAGACCAACTATTGTCTATAAAATGACATGAAATTCTCATGTAAGAATTTTAATGGAAAGAATCCGTCCACACATCGGAGCAAATATTAACTTTGTGCCCCAAGGTGGAGAGGAATTTCCCAACCTCTCGTTTTTTGTCAAAAAACTTACGGTTGTTAGATCTTTGAGCAGTAGAGGGGGGAATTATCTTTGTAGCAACATTAAAAGCAGTTTGCATAGTAACTTCATATTTTTTGTCATTAAAAAAATTGAACGGCAAATGTTTCATTGCCGCCCATCTTACCATAGCATCGGTAACATTTTTCGGATCATATTTAAATAGCGGCGTACCTGTTTGAGACGATGAGCCGGCGGGGAAGTTTATTTGGCTTTGGGACTTAGTATGCCCATATTCCACGGGGTGTTTTGACTTCAAATGGCGATGGAGAGTACCATATCCCCCACCAATAACAAATGGATAGACTTTATCGCAATAGTTGCAATATGCTTTGAACTCACTTGTCTCCACGGTAGTGGTCGGATCATTAGGATTTGAAATTACCACCGGGACCTTCTTGAAATGTTTGGTGAAAATCTCGGATTTCAACTTGGGAGGCATCTTTTTCTTTTGTCGTCCTGCGAAAGGAGGAGGATCGGCCTCCTCCTCATCATTGTCGCCAACTTGGCCGGTGCTAGAAGGAGGGAATTGATGCGATCCATCATCGCCTTCGTCCAACGATAGATTCACATCGTACTTGAAACGCGAAGCCGAATGTGAATGCCCCCCTTGTTGGTCGTCGTCGGCGAGGGCAAGTAACAAGGCCGCATTTCGATCTTCTTCCTCCTACGAAAATTATACAACTAAGTAAAAATACTAACACAAAAATAAAACACATAGACACATAGATGTTGAAAAATGAAATTATGAATTTAATAAAATGAATTAACAAAAAATTAAAACATATTATAACTTACTTGAGCTCGAAGAGCGGCTAGCCTTCCCACCTCCTCCGCAACTTGTGCTCTAGAAGGGGCACGTCGACGACGAGTATCACTTTGACTTTGATCTTGGGCAATTCCCTTGCCCCGATCACCACCACGACGAGATGAAGACATGATATAAATATTTATGGAAATTGAAAGTGAAGAATAGAGAGTAGTGTGATTGTGTGAAGATAATAACGTGAACAACGTGAGAGTAAAGTATGAGCGCAAATAACGTAAACAACTTGATAGAATGAGGATGGAGAATAGAGAAATTGAGATTGAAAGAGAAATTCTTATTAACACAAGAATGGGGTGAGTAGAAATGAAGAGGAGTGGGGTATTTATAGGGGAAAATTGTGATTAAAAAAAATTTAATATTTGAAAAAAAACGGCCGAACCGCCGGTTTACCGCCGGTTTTCGGTTGGAACCGGCGGTTTTTTCGTCAAATTCAAAATTCAAATTTTTAAAAAAGCCGTTGGAACCGCCGGAACCGGCGGTTTTTTCGGCTGAAACCGGAGGTTTCCGTCAACGGTTTCTGACCAAACCGGCGGCCGTAGGAGCGGTTTCTGAAAAGGCTAGGAAGTAGGCCTGAAAAGGTGTCGGGAGGTGTCGGGAACCGCCGGTTACGGTTCTTCAAATTCTGCAAACCTGAACCGGCCCGGCGGTTCCGGTCCCGGTTCGAACCGCTGCCGACGGTTCCGGTTCGGAACCGCCGGTGACAGTTCCGGGGCCGGTTCGTCCGGTTCGGTTCGGTTTGGAGACCTCTAATAAGAATGTATCAAAATCTGAAAAATTAAGTTTACTTGGGAATTATGAAGCATGGAAAATGGAACAGAAAGGTGGAAAGTCAAAAGTGGCATAGGATAGGAGACTAGGAGTTATAGTATGTGAGAATTTTCAAATGTAAAATAGTCAAAATTATATGACACGAAAATAAATTCTGCAGTTAAATGAATTATGGAAAAATAAGCTTGAGGCTGCATTCACTGTCCATTTCAATTTGGCAGTTAATAAATTCACACATCGCCGCCGCCGCGCATTTGAAGGTTGGTCAGCGTTCGTTTTATGTGTTTTACTGCTTTTGTTTGGTCAGCCGCACATCGCCTCCTCGCTTTCGTTTTTGTTCAATGTTTTTCAATAAGGCTATACATTTTGAAGTTATTATTTTAGAATTTAGAGAGTTAGTTCTATAATTATATATGGAGCATTTTAAGTTTAATAACTTTCTTGGTATAAAGAGATGGGAGAGATTGGCGCTGCAGTTCAGTTTTTTGGCACTCTAGCAGAGACAGTCAGTGCTTGGCAATATTTGTTCATTAATAACTTGTAATTTCAACATATAGTAATGCATTTGAAGCGAAGTAATGTGTTGGAGAAGAGGAGCAATAGTAGCTTGAAATCGGATTGGTTAATACAAATGCACTATTATGATATACCATCAATCTCTCGCCCTCAACTTTACTGCACTGCATTTTTCCCATCGCAGCTTCTGCACCTCTTGCTAATCCTTAAGACCAATACCGCTGCTGCTGCACCCTCTATTTTCTGTCCTAGATTTCTAATATTCTAAGCAAGATTTGTTAGTTATAAAAGTGGGAATTATTTGGTTTAGTTTCTTCCCCACATCATTTTTCCTGTGCCTTTTGTCTGGTGATTGGGCGAAGTCCCTGTTGATGTGAGTATAACTCTGTCATTCAGGAAAAAAAGTAACACATCTCTTTTAGAACATTGTAAACAAATTCAGCTTGTTCAAGACGTGTTTACATTACAGGGTGGGAATACAAGGAAGTTTTCTCGTTAATCAGGAATCATGGTTATAGATGAGGAGAATACTGTCCCTGCCTCAGCTGCTGATTCCATTTCACCTGCTGAGGACGAACCCATGGATTCTGCTATTGATGCAATGTCACTTCAAACAGTTCAGGAATACGAGATCTCGGAAGAGAGCAAACTGGCCAGGGAGAGACAGGAGAAAGCGGTACAGGAACTTCTGATGAAGCGTCGCACTGCTGCCCTGGCAGTGCCCACTAATGACAAGGCTCTCCGAGCTCGGCTTCATCTACTTGGTGAACCTATAACTCTCTTTGGAGAGAGGGAGATGGAGAGGCGTGATCGTCTACGGGCGCTTGTGTCAAAACTTGATTCTGAAGGCCAGTTGGAAAAGCTGATGAAAGCTCATGAGGATGAAGAAGCTGGAAGCACGGCGGCACCTTCTGGACCTGAAGAAGATATTCAGTACCCCTTTGTCACTGAAGGTACCCAAACACTATTAGAAGCTCGGCTAGAGATTGCAAAGTATTCTATTGTGAAGTCAGCACTGCGCCTCCATCGTGCAAGGAGAAAAAAGGATGATCATGAGGAGGATTTGGATGCTGAGGTAGATTGATCTTTGAAGCAAGCAGCAAATCTAGAACTAAAAAGCAGTGAGATGGGTGATGTTCGACCTCTTTCAGGATGCTCAATTTCACGTGACGGGCAGATGCTTGTCACCTGGTAAATTTCTACTTTCAATCAGCCAATTGGCTACTGCCTCTGCTGACAGGACTGCAAGACTATGGAATCTGGACGGGATTGTCCAGAGAACATTTGAGGGCCATTTAGATCGCCTTGCTAGGATAGCCTTCCATCCGTCCGGAAAGTATTTGGGTACAGCTAGCTTTGACAAGACTTGGAGATTATGGGATGTAGAGACCGGTGAAGAGTTGCTTCTCCATGAAGGTCATAGTAGGAGTGTTTATGGATTATCTTTCCACCATGATGGCTCCTTAGTAGCCTCTTGTGGACTGGATACTCTTGCTTGTGTGTGGGACCTGAGATCTGGACGTAGTATTCTTGCTCTGGAAGGCCATGTCAAACCTGTTAGGCTTGCTCTGTTTTGACATTACTTTTCCTTTTTCCTTTACGTGTTTAGCCTAATTTTGTGTAGAACTTTTAAAATGTATCTCTTTTCAGGTTCTTGGTGCCAGTTTTTCTCCCAATGGGTATCATCTGGCTACTGGCGGTGAAGACAACACTTGCAGGATTTGGGATTTGAGGAAGAGAAAATCTTTGTATATATTACCTGCTCACTCCAACCTGCTTTCTCAAGTCAAATTTGAACCTCAGCAGGGGTACTTTTTAGTTACAGCTTCATATGATACGACTGCTAAGGTTTGCTCATACACGCCTCGTATTCTTTGATTACGTTTTTGCCTATCTCACCCTTATCTGGGATCTTTCTTGTTAGGTTTGGTCGTCTAGAGATTTCCGGACTGTAAGGACATTATCTGGCCATGAATCAAAGATTACGTCGCTGGATGTTGTTGCAGGTCAGTTTTAGTCCGGAGGACTGTTGTTTGTAATTTTGTTTTATATGCTTTTCAACCAGTTAAAATATAATGGATTTGCTGATTTTTGGTTATGTCTTGGCAGATGGACAATACATAACAACCGTATCACATGATCGAACAATTAAGCTATGGTCGACTAAAGACGCTGAGAGAGAGAGAAAGGAAATGGAAGTTGACTGAACCCCTACTTTCTTGTGTGTGGTCGAAGATGAGAATGCGGTCAATCAGGATTAAGATGTCACTTGTTAAATTTTGTACACACTTTCCTTATCACTGGCAAAATGATGCTGCATTTGCTTGTGTTTGTTTAATCGAGATTATGTTCCTTCTGTAAAATTTGAGTCCCTCACTAAGTATGTATATTATTTTCTTTTGATACTATAAAAGTATGACTTACTCTTAACATCAAGTTAAATTTTTTCAAAAGTCTTGCACGAAATGTAGGATAAAGTGAAGTAATCAAAAATTTCTTTTGCAGCATCTTGGTTAGCGCTTTCGTTGGTTGTTCTCTGACCTTTGGTTATTTTTTTTCCGGAGCTGCAATGCTTGGTAGGCGTAGTGAGTACTTGTACCTTGGTGCTCTGCTTTCTTCTGGTCTCTCAATCCTACTTTGGTTGCACTTTGCCTCCTCAATTTTAGAAAAGAAGGTTGAGTGTGTTAAATAAATAGATAAAAAAGTAAGAGAGAGGAAAATGTAGAGAGAATAAAATATAAAGTGAATAAAGTAGAGAGAATAAAGTAAGAGAGAAAAGTAAGAAAGAGAAAAAAAATTAACATATATGAAAATGACTCAACTTTGAATGAACTTCCTAAAATAGAAAAATGACTTAACTATGAAGAAATAGACGGAGTATTAATTAAGAACTTGAGAATTAGTACTATGAGGCATGGAAAGGAATGATGGGAAGTCAAAAGTGGCATAGGAGTTACGTGAGATTTTTGAAATTTAAGTCAAATTGTATGACACGGAAATTAATATAATAGAATCTCTTTAGTTTATGATTTTAAATTGTACAAATAAGACAACAAGAAGGCATATTGAAATCTATCAATATCGGCCTCCCTTGAAATTTGTATATATAGTCAGAATTATTTATACAGGTACCTAATAAAAACACTGAGAACTGACAAAAGAGTACGCTATTTTTATTTATTGACAAATAAATATAAATTTTAAAGATTGTGATACAATTATACATATTTTGTTGGTTTGGGAAGTCCACCCCTTAAAGTTCTATTAAATTTTATAATATTAGGGAAGTGATTACTATAATCTTTTTGTTTATATTTTATTATAAAATTATTTCATTATTTTTTTATTACTTTAAATAAAAAAATAAAATCCAATTTTGAATGGTGGATGGAAAAAATTGAGAATCACTATTTCATCCAAATGTATTAATATGCTAGTATAAAGATACTCATATTTTTGTAGAATTATTTTCTACTAGTAAAAAAGAGTTGAATAGAGTAGATTATTATAGAAGTCGTACAAATGAGTTAGAGCATTTCTAATGGCGGCGAGCGGGCCGGCTAGCCAATTTCCGGCACTCGCCGGTCTGCTCGCCGAACCATTGGAACCGGCGAGCACCATTTCGGCGAGCGGTCGGCGAGCGAATTTTAAATTTTTTTTTATTTTCGAAACACTGTATATACGCGATTTGCACGTCATTTTCATTCACACCACTTGTTTTAACGAGTACTATCTCTATCTTAATTTCTGTACAAGATCAATAACGCGAAATGGAGAACAACAACGAAGGTACTCCTGTGACGAGCGGGTCTCAAACTCCCCCGGTACCCGTGGGAGGTGGATGGGGTCCGATGCCCGGGTACTACAACATGTACCCGTGGCAGCAGATGATGCCCGGGATGGCACCCGGGGGGAGTATGCCGGGGGATTTATCGGCTATGTCGGGGTGGACACCCGGGATGCAGATGATGCCGGGGTGGACACCCGGGATGCAGATGATGCCGGGGTGGGGTCCCGGGATGCAGATGATGCCGGGAGGGGTACCGGCGACGCAGGGGACGCCGCGGGGGATACCGGTGACGCAGGGGGGGAAACGTCTATCGCCTCAGTTTTGATTTTTCGACTGATTCTTCGCATACATCGACCCCAACGGAGGCGCAGTTCACGCAATATGAGACTTTCTCCTTAGAGGAGTTGGGGTTTGATCTTCTCGGTGTTTCGGAAACTCCCGTTCAAACTGGTGGAGTAGGGCGGGGTCATGGCCCCGCAAAGAAGAAGGGCAAGGGGAAGGACAAGAGGGTCGGCCAGTCGTCGCAGCCGGTCGAGGACGACCCCTCGGTGCGGAGGAAGTGGACGCAAGCGGAGAACGTCGCGCTTGCCAAGGCGTGGGTGAGTGTGTGTGATGATCCTCTGACTTCGAACAATAAGAGGATCGTCAACATGTGAGCCAAAATTGCTGCAGCCTACATGAGATTTTGCCCGGAGGGGAGGCAGCGCACCGGGGAGGAGTGCCGGAAGGGGTGGGACCGAATCAGGGCTGGAGTCTCGTGATTTTCGGGCTTGTACGCCAACGCCCTCCGCATGCAGAGCAGTGGCCAAACGGAGGATGACTGCAGGAGGATAGCGGAGAAAGCCTTCCCCCAGCCCGGGTTGTATAAGGAGTTCACCTACTGGAACTGCTACGAGGTGCTGATGGACTCCGAGAAGTTCCGGGCAGGTGTCGACGCTGGCTGGCCGAAGAAGCAACGACTGAACTATACTGGTGATTACAGCGGCAGCAACGGCGGTTCCCATGACCTCCCCGAGGATGCTCAGGAGCTCCCGTCCCCTCCATCGTTCGCTCGCTGAACTCGCCCGGTTGGTCAAAGGCGGGCGCAACGGGAGGCGAGGGGGGCGCCGGGGGGTCCCAGGAGGTACAATCGGCATCCCCCCTTGGCCAGTTGTCGGAGGATCTCAAATTATTCGTGCGTCAACAAACGCTCGCTCAGATGGCCAAGACGTTAGCCGAATGGCGGACGGAGACGGACCCCGAGGAGAAGAGTTTTCTTCACGCAATGCTCGTGAGCATGCGTGACGATTTGAAGACCGGGGGGCACCGGGGGGTTCTGGCGGATACGGAGGCGGCGGCGACAGTGACGGTGGCGAGGGGGGCGACGGAGACGAGGAGTGAGGCGGATGTCGTTTTTTTTTAATAATGTATTTTTTTAAATTAATGCATTTTTTATTGTACTTTTTTAATTTAAATAATATTATTGAATTTTCTCGTATCTGTGTCGTACATTTAATTCCGTATTTTGTGTGATTGTCAATTATTTGTTTTATATAATTAGGGGTGATATGGCTAGGCTATTGCTGAGCTATTTGCTTGTCCTGATAATATGGTAGAAGGATTTTTAGTAGTGATGATGTGGCAGGAGGCGTTTGTGGCTGGACTATGACTGGATATGGCTGGGCGAACAACATTGGAGATGCTCTTATGAAGAAATAAGGTCGAGGCTGCATTGATTTGAGAGCATATTTGAGGATCAAGTCCTGAAATAATATCCCAATTTATGCAAGTACTACTTCTCTATTTGTAGTTAGGGTTTATTAGCAATTGTTTTTTTAAACTTTTATCAGAACTCTAAATCGCATTGGCCCGCCCCTCCAATCTTCACTCTCTATTTTAATTTCTCCACCTCCGCCGGCCCCAATCGCCGCGCTCCTCCTCTCCTCAGCTCGCCTCCGGCACCGCACATCGCCGCCGCGCATTTGAAGGTTGGTCAGCCTTCGTTTTATGTGTATTACTGCTTTTTTTCGGTCAGCCATCGCACCGCACATCGCCTCCTCGCCTTCGTTTTTGTTCTATTTTTTTTTTCAATAGTTGCTATATACCTCTAACTGTTATCTATTATTTTAGAATTTAGACATTTAGTTCTATAATCATTTATGGAGCTGGTTAGGGCAATTTTTTTTAGCAACTTGGTATACAGCGGTGGGAGAGATTGGTGCTGCAGTTCAGTTTTTTGGCACTCTTGCAGAATGCAGAGGCAGTCAGTTCTTGGCAATTTTTTGCATTAATAACTTGTAATTTCAACAAATAGTAATGCATTTGAAGTGAAGCTGGCAATCCTCGTCTTTGTCAAACATTGAAGTAGTAATGTGTTGGAAGGGAAGAGGAGCAACACTAGCTACAGCGCAAGGCTTGAATAATACAAAAGCACCGTTATCACATATCAATCTCTCGCCTTCAATCTCACTGCATTGCTTTGCATTTTCCCATTGCAGCTTCTGCACCTCTTGCTAATCATGAAAATCATCCGCAGAGTGTTTACATAATTAGGAGATCGAAAAGTTTATTATTAACTTTTGACTGTCCATCATTTTTTTACAATACAAGAATTTTGTTAATGACCCATCGAAAAGTTTATTTGAACTAATTTTTAGTTTTAGACTTATTGGCATTTCATGTCATTAACATTCACAACGTATGTGTGATAACGCGTATGTTTATTATATACTCCGGTTTGACCAGTTGAATTGTGAACCGATAACTGTGCCGGTTTGTTTACCGGTCTGGTTTTTAAAACATTGGTAATTGCTGATTATGATTTATTGTTTTTTTTAGTTTTTATGGCTGCTCAGTTGAATTGAAAATCCTTAAGACCAATACTGGTGTACCCTTTATTTTCGGTTTTAAGTTTCTAACATGCTAAACGAGATTTGTTAGTTATATAAGTCGGAATTGTTTGGTTTAGTTTCTTCCCCCATCATTTTTCCTGTGCCTTTTGTTTGGTGATTGGGTGAAGCCCCTGATGATGTGGTAAATGGATGTATAAATCTGTCACTCAGGAACAAAACAAACTCATCTCTTTTAGAACATTGGAAATAAATTCAGCTTGTTCATGACATGTGTTTATGTTTCAGGGTGGGAATACAAGGAGGTTTTCTCATTAATCTGGAATCATGGACATAGATGAGGAGAATACTGTCACTACCTCAGCTGCAGATTCTGTTTCCCCTGCTGGGGATGAACCCATGGATTCTGGTATTGATGCAATGTCACTTCAAGCGGTTCAGCCTGTAATTGCACCCACTGCTCCAACCACTGTTATACCTCCTATTGCCCCACTACCTACTGTACCTCACTCGGTTCCAAGACCATTGGCTCCGATACCTATCCGCCCTCCTGTTCATAGGCCTCCTGTACCAAAGGGAGACTCAAGAACTAGTGATTCGGATTCTGATGAGGAAGGGTCAGGTATGAATCAAACTGCTGCTGGTCAGGAATACGAGATCTCAGAAGAAAGCAAACTGGCCAGGGAGAGACAGGAGAAAGCAGTACAGGAACTTCTGATGAAGCGTCGCACTGCTGCCCTGGCAGTGCCCACTAATGACAATGCTGTCCGAGCTCGGCTTCGTCGACTTGGTGAACCTATAACTCTCTTTGGAGAGAGGGAGATGGAGAGGCGTGATCGTCTACGGGCGCTTATGGCAAAACTTGATTCTGAAGGCCAGTTGGAAAAGCTGATGAAAGCTCATGAGGATGAAGAAGCTGGAAGCACGGCAGCACCTTCTGGACCTGAAGAAGATATTCATTATCCCTTTTTCACTGAAGGTACTCAATCACTATTAGAAGCTCGGCGAGAGATTGCAAAGTATTCTATTGTGAAGTCAGCACTGCGCCTCCATCGTGCAAGGAGAAAAAGAGATGACCCTGACGAAGATTTGGATGCTGAGGTAGATTGGTCTTTGAAGCAGGCGGCAAATCTAGAACTAAAAAGCAGTGAGATGGGTGATGTTCGGCCTCTTTCAGGATGCTCAATTTCACATGACGGGCAGATGCTTGCCACCTGGTAAATTTCTACTTTCACTCAGCCAATAACTGTTGAGCTACGCAAGTTCTCCTGGTTGTTAGCAGTTGCTGAAATTATCATTTATTGTGTTATGTCTTTTATAATATTTTTTATTATGCACAAACTCCATGGTGGAAATAGAGAAAAACTTTTGTTTTGTAAGTATGAGCACTTTTTTACTGAATAGCAAAGCTCAAGAAAACAGCATATAAGGTTTTTGTTTATTCTTCTCCACTTACCATGATGTTGCTGCAGCCTGCACTGTATTATCCTTTGCTGGCCATCTTGAAAAGATCCTTTTTCTAGAATTTCAGTTTAGTTTAATGTAGCTGAAAATGCATTGAGAGTTTAGCTTTGTTGAATTATGTACTCTATTTGCATCTTGTGGTTACATGCTGGGATTTATCTTCTCCCAACTTGGTCTCTTATGACAAGATCACTGATTTGTTCCTTCCCCATTCTTTCTTAGTTCTCTAAGTGGAGTTGCAAAGGTCTGGAGCATGCCAGAAGTAAAGAAGGTTTCAGCTCTAAAAGGGCATACCGAACGAGCTACTGATGTTGCATTCTCTCCAATCAA
This sequence comes from Salvia splendens, assembly GCF_004379255.2. Classification (NCBI taxonomy): domain Eukaryota; kingdom Viridiplantae; phylum Streptophyta; class Magnoliopsida; order Lamiales; family Lamiaceae; genus Salvia; species Salvia splendens. Next base: position 13,826,775 of record NC_056047.1, on the reverse strand, counting down.
CTACCAATTGGCTACTGCCTCAGCTGACAGGACTGCAAGACTATGGAACCTGGACGGGACTGCCCTGAGAACATTTGAGGGCCATTTAGACCGCCTTGCTAGGATAGCCTTCCATCCGTCTGGAAAGTATTTGGGTACGGCTAGCTTTGACAAGACTTGGAGATTATGGGATGTCGAGTCCGGTGAAGAGTTGCTTCTCCAAGAAGGTCATAGTAGGAGTGTATACGGATTGTCTTTCCATCATGATGGCTCCTTAGTAGCTTCTTGTGGACTGGATTCTCTTGCTCGTGTGTGGGACCTGAGATCTGGACGTAGTATTCTTGCTCTGGAAGGCCATGTCAAACCTGTAAGGCTTGCTATGTTTTGACATTACTTTTCCTTTTCCCTTTACGTGTTTAGCCTAATTGTGTGTAAAACTTTTTAAATGTTTCTCTTTTCAGGTTCTTGGTGCCAGTTTTTCTCCCAATGGGTATCATCTGGCTACTGGCGGTGAAGACAACACTTGCAGGATTTGGGATTTGAGGAAGAGAAAATCTTTGTATATAATACCTGCTCACTCCAACCTGCTTTCTCAAGTCAAATTTGAGCCTCAGGAGGGATACTTTTTAGTTACAGCTTCATATGATACGACTGCTAAGGTTTGCTTATAGATGCCTCTGTATGATTTGTTTACTTTTTTACTTATCCCATCCTTATCTCAGATCTTTCTTGTTAGGTTTGGTCGTCGAGAGATTTCCGGCCTGTAAGGACATTATCTGGCCATGAATCAAAGATTACGTCGCTGGATGTTGTTGCAGGTCAGTTTTATTCCGGAGGACTGTTGTTTCTAATTTAGTTTTATCTGGTTTTCAAACAGTTAAAGTATAGCGGATTTACTGAATTGTGGTTATGCATTGGCAGATGGACAATACATTACAACCGTCTCACACGATCGAACAATTAAGCTATGGTCGACTCAAGACACTGAGAGAGAGAGGAAGGAAATGGAAGTTAACTGACCCCTACTTTCTGGTGTGTGTGGTAAAGGATGAGAATGCAGTCAGTCAGGATTAAGATGTCACGTGTTAAATTTTGTACACACTTTTCCTTATCTCTGGCAATATGATGTTGCATTTGCTTGTATGCTACTGCCATTTAATCAACTTGAATTTTGAGCTTTTGAAAACATAAAAAATTGCACAAAACTAACTCAACAAAGCTCATGAGTTTATACGATGTGGTATTAAAGGCTGCCTGTCTTTCTGAGTGTTTTCTATTTAATTTGCACTGATAAATAGCCTTTTTATTCAAATACGGCGCACATATAAATATATATACACACACACAGATTGCAGAGTAGAGGTAAACACCAAGTAGTAGGTACAATATCAATATATATATTGTGTCTTATATAGAGAGGTTGTAGTAGGATTAGTTGAGTTGAATGGCAGCGTCGTATGTGAGGCCGGCCTTCCAATCGGCGGCGATCACACTCGAAAGCTGCACCCACTTCGCCTCTGCATTTGCAGTGGCCACAATCTGGAGTCGTAAGCTTATCGCGGCCCCCAGCGGTGGGCTCTGCGTGTCCCAGACTGCTCCGTATACCCTTCGCATTTCCCTCCAATCCTTGCAGTCTTCCTGCCATATTTGGAGCGCAGTGATATCGGTGGTTCCCGATTGGTAGATAGGTATGACGGCCAAGTAGTGAGGGTAGCTGCTGCGCTCATGAACTTTGATCACCAGGTTGGAGGAGTAACGGCATGGGACCCGCCGATACTCCACGTCCACCACGCCGTACGCAAACAGCTCCGCGGCCATGTTCGGCTTCGCAAGGTTAGCATAGGCGCGTGTGCTCAATATGAAGTCTGTGTTGTGCCCCTCGCCGTAATCAGTCGCCACCACCTCCGTTCCTTCGTCGGTGCAATGTGCTGCAATTTTGCATCTAACCTGGAAGCAATAAGCGTCTTATCAACTGAGATACGCTTAGTCGTAAACTAAATATCTTAATTTGAGAGAGAGAATTACCTGGTAGCAGGCACCACAGCCAGTGCCATTCCTGTAAAGCCTTGAGACTCCACTCACTTGCCCATTGTATACTGTTCTACCATATTCTCCGTATCCACATGCTCCACCTTCAATTTTTTTTTTCATTTCAGCATATAATGTAAACAATATTTAAACTTGTGTAATAAAAGTTGACGTAGATAGATAGATGGATGGATAGATACTCGGATTTCCGTAGCATTCAGGGCTTCCGTAGTAGGTTGCTCTTGTGCTAATGAAAGGATCATCAGCCAAACAGAAGGAGGCAGCAGCTACTACCAAAACAGCTGAAAACATAAAGTAGTAATGGTGTGATGAACCCATTGCATGCATCTAATGCCTATCAAATTTTGAAGCAAAAATAACTCTTTTTTTGTTTGATAAATTATTAATATGAGTGAATAAAATCCTTGGCGAGGATCCCATATTTATAGCTCAAATCAAGGTAGGGAGGAGAAGACACTTGGAAATTCAATTTGTAGCAATTGTTTATCAAGGTAGTGGAAATGAACCAAAGTGTGGCCCCTTGATTGGAGAACAGTTCATAAACATAAACACCTTTTTGTAATGACATATATTTAGTGCATTCACTAATCATGCTTGTATATGTATGATATATCTAAGGAGAATTGATATTTTGATGTAAAAGTAATGCTTCTAGGCCACTTTGTGTCCCTCTGTAGGGATAGTTTATTCCCCAATTGTTCTTCTAAATACTTGTTAAATACTAGTTCCATCATTACTTTGTATATCCAGCCTGTGGCAGCTAAGTTTAAGGTCACTCCAGAAAAGAATGCTTATGAAATCTAAACAAAGAATGGTAGATTGGTAGCTTATGGCTGATAATGGGATTGGGGGAAATGATATTAAGTGGATGAAGTTTGGAATTCATAGGAGATTGCCAAAACATAGTTGAATTGCTCGGTCAGCTTAACTATTGTAGATATATATGGTGGAACAAGGTTAAGTTGCCAAATCATACTTTAATTGTACTTCCTAGCGCAGCTCTCTGTCTATGTAATATAGGAGAAAGTGCAAAGCTGTGGGCAGTCCATCTCAATCCTGATCAGCTTATATAACATTGATTTTTGTTATTTTATGTTGTCAAGAACAGCCTCATTCTGTAAACTTAGATACAACATAAAATGTAAGTAAGTATATACTAAACTAATATACGTAATTACACTACAACTATACCTACCGTGATTTCCAGCAGTTAATACATAGTTTTATAGAAAGTACTCCTTACGTCCGCCAAAGTTTGTCCCATTTTACCATTCCCGTCCGTCCCACAAAGTTTGTCTCATTCGAAATCTTACCAAAAATAGACATTAAATACACCCTCCATCTCCTCAACGTGGGACCCTTATTTTACTACACACCTTCATTTAATACAAAGTCAAATAATTTCTTAAAATCCGCGTCGAGTTAAATTGGAACAAACTTTGGGGAATGGGGGAGTAATTGTTTTATCGATGAAATATGAAGAACAAAATAAAGAAAGGGGCCATTCACTAAAGTTTTCTCAAAAACCCGAGACTTTGGGGAAAGTTGAACCTTTTGCTTCCAAAGACACAATGAGTCAATTTGTCAAATTCTTAGGTATATTCAATTACCACTCACCAGCGACATGATCATTATCAAGAGATCTACATCGGCTTAGACTTATTCTGAAATCATGTAGAAATGAGTCGTTCATCCCTTTAAAATGTCTCATAAAAGAAGTTATCCAAGAATATATAAATAAGATTAGATCATATCTTTATCAGGTTGCTATGAAACAAGGATGAATATAAGTGGGGTTAATTATATTTTGTATCCCAAGCCTTCACAAGATAATAAATTGCCAAAAAAAACAACCCAATCAATCGGTGGTAAAATTGCTACTGCTAAAAACATTGCCCAATCAAGTTTAATTTTTCCGGAACTGTAAATTTTGGTAAATTTTATACAAACAATAAGTTGGTATGCTTTTGATATTACTACTTACTCCCTCCCTGTCCGAGAATAGGAGTGTCATTTTTTCATTTTGGTCCATCCGCGAATAGGAGTACTGGTTCATAATTACCATAAATGGTAAAGAGGTCTCACATTCCACTACTCATTTCACTCACATATTATTTAAAACTAATACATACAAGTGAGACTCATATTCCACTAACTTTCTTCCACTTATTTTTCTTAGCATTTATTAAAGCTCGGGCCGGAATTGAATGAGAGGTGTACTACTTAAAAAATAAAAATTGTTCAAAATTGATGTATGCAAACGCAATCACTGAAATAGATACGCTAGTACAGTGCACCGTACAGTTCCCCCTCATCCCAGCCTCTACTAGAAGATTTGGTCCAAACACATTTTTTTGTTGGGGTACTCCAATATTTTTAGATAATCGCAAATTAAACTTCAATCTTTAGAATCTCTTACAGATTAGAGCAAATATGACGATTCTAGCATATTAGACTCTTCAATATTTTACTCTTACTCTAGAATTGTAATTTATAGATTCATCAAATATTAAAACTATAAATTGATTGAGGACGTCTGGAATCATTGCTTTGGTTGTTCTCTCATATAGTCAATTTTGTCGCCGTCAAACGTTGAAGACGCAGTTCGAACTATCGAAAAACTATTCCTCCGCTGAGATCAGTTCACTTATCATAACTATACTCCCCCATAACGAATTAACAACATAAAAACACTAATCAGTGTTCAACTTTAAATTTCAATTTATATTAGAAATAAGTCACTTATCCCTTAAAAGGCGGGAGGGTTATTCATACTTATACAGAGATTATCAGTAAGTCGATGTGAGACAAGATTTAAGAGTTTTAACGCGCCCCTCACGTGTGGGCCGGAATGACACATCGGACTTCCATCACGTGGGTAGGTACCCTCACCCTTATAAAGCCTTTTAAAGAGTGAGTGGTCAATTTCTAATATGGTATCAGAGTGGGTTCATGTTGATGATGGATTTTATCTCTTTATTTCTTCTCTTGCCTACCCACATGATGAAAGTCTGATGTGTTATTCCGGCCCACACGTGAGGGGCATGTTAAAACTCTTAAATCTTATCTCACATCGACTTGGTGCCTCTATATAAGCATGGATAACTCTTCCCCTTATAAGACCTTTTAAGGGTGAGTGACTCATTCCATTTCTAATAATTTCAATTCCAATTTCATATAACCAAACAAAAAAAGGCTAATTTAAGTTCATATAGAAAGATTAGAATATACTCCTTCCGTCCCCAAATAATATACACTTTGGGATCGGCATAGGTTTTAATGTAAAATTAGTGAAGTAAGAGAGGGGTAGAGAGAAAAGTAAATAAAGTATTGTTAGTGGAGAATGAGTCTCACCTCATTAGAGAGAAAAGATTTTTCAAAATTAGAAAGCGTATATTTTTGTGGGACGAATTAAAAAAGAAAGAGCGCATATTGTTGAGGGACGGAGGGAGTAATAGTTTTTAATAGGTTAAGGTGGGTAGAAAAGGTAATAGTAGTTGAGCAACAATAATTGAGCAGTGGCACTGCAGTAGGTAGTGGGGCAAGTGCTGAAAGAGGGAGACACGTTTAGGAAAGCTAGAACACCCTTCCCTTATAAGCCCTAACCAAAGCAAAAAAGAGAGAAAGCGATTTGTCTTTCAAAAACTAAACACAGTGCTTTCCGTGTCTACGTGTGTCTCTGCTCTTAAACCTTACCTCACACTCCTATTAGGGAGGACGATGAAGCTCTATTGTGGTTGCTGGTTGGTCACATACTATTATGGCCATCCATTTGTTACCATCTTGAATAAACACTCAATCTCCACTTTCCTTTTCAAATCCATTTCACATGACACTCCCATTTTTTAAATGCTACTTCAAAATTTACTAAATTAATCACTTACCACTTCAGAAAATGGCGTTTAGGGATATAGCTCGCTAAACACGAAAAATATGATTGCTAAATGGCATTAGCAAGCACACATACTCCACAAATTTTGCTGCATTTATGTAGAGAGAAAGGCATTAATTACAATATGAATTTTGTTGTAATACAATCAAGTAGATAGGTAACTGTTTTTCAGTAACCCAGCAACAGACATTATCTAAATGTTAGCCTCTAAATAAAATATGAAAGAATGAAATATATATGACAACTGAGACTAGTTCATTACCTAAGAAGCTGTAAAAATCAAAGGAGCTCTAAAGCAAGGTGGGAAACTTGGCATCAAGAAAGTCTCTCAAGGTTTTGGCAGCTTTGTGACCTCCCATCAACACCGCTAGCTCCTCCGTTGGAAGTAGGGCAACTTCTGCCAAGCTTTTACACTTATCCATTATCAACCGATAATTGGAATCTGTTACCCCAGGAAGCCGTCTAAGGAACTCAACCGCTGATGTATTAAAATTTTCAGCTCTGACAAACAAGATCATACCCCATAATCATAACTACATCCCAAATAATGATGTAATCCATCCCTATTTTTCAAATTTATTAACTCTATTCAAACCTTTAGCAACTGTATCAATTCTATCTCAATCTTTCTTACTTGAATTTATCAATAGTTTTTGAGATAATTGTTTCTAAAAAAATTAAAGTGAAAGATGCTGAGGGTATAACTAGCAATAGCATGAATAGCTTACTAGGAAACTAACCAATAACAAGAACATAAGAATCTCACCTGATATCATCCTCGATAATACCATCTTCAGATGGGACACCAATTCTAATTGCCTTGGCCTCATCAGGTTCATCCTGATTCGCTTTGAGAGTAGCGAAAATTTCAGCAGTAGCATGCAAGCTACGCGACCAAACAATGCGCAGACGAGGAAAATGGAGAACGAGCAGCGACAACTTGGATATAATGCTTGTTGGTGTAACATCATCACTTATCTCATTTGCAGACTGCACATGAAAACCCACTGTACTTGGTAAACAAGTTCAAGCACTTTCGAAACGATAAGAGCAATCTTATTACTAAAAACCTGAAAGGAAAAGCTTTTATCCTGTGAGAACTCGATCAGGAGGACAGGTATACGATAGTAGCGCGACATCATTTCCACCTGGTGATACAAACGGCCGGATGAAAAACTCATAAAGAGATCTTGAATACTCTTACGCTCAACACATATCAGTGGGGACAGAATGTAATCTCCAACTTCCAAAGTCACTGGTATAATACGCATGCCTTTCTGGTGGAGCACATTTGGAAGGCTGCTCATAAATTCCCTCATGTCCACTATGATCTAGAAGAAATTGCAGAAAGTTATGGACTTCAACATGGGTTAAGTGAAAAAATAAACAAATGCACCTACCTGCATTTCTTTTTCTACTCCTTTCTTTCCACCAGCTTTTCTGGTAATCATGTTTTGGGCAGTGACTGACTGGGGCTCTAGGGAAGAATTTATCCCCAGAAACTGGTCGTCCTGAATCGTTATCAAAGAAACAATCAATTAACGTAAAAACCAACAACTATATCCATTTGCTAAGAGATCCATTTGTAACCACTAACCATTGAACTATATGACAACTATGTTGTCTATACACATATATAGTATACTTATAATATTATAGGTTTCTTACGGTTCTTTTGCTATAGCAAAGTTGCATTAACCCTAGAATCTCTTGTGTAATAGGGAAGTTCAATGATCATATATGTAAACAGAGGGATATCGGGGGTCTCATGGGGAAAGGTGGTGAAACACTAAGTTCCTATAATAGGTACGGGGAGGTAAGTCTACTCTAAGCAACAAGTGCAATGCAGGGATTATTGGAAGATAGGCCAAACACCTTAGTGTACTATAATTGTTGTTTAGCTACTACTTTTTGTTGCATGCACAAACTATCTGCTCCAACCACTCCTGAGTGTAGGAAGGAATGGATTAAGGAGCTACTAATTAAGCCAAGAGTTGAGTTCCTGCTACAACCATTCGGAAGTAAAAGTGTTAAGATCAACCTTCTAGGCAATACAACACTTTTCAGTATCACTCAAGAATTCTTTAAATATATAATTCTAAGCTATAGTCCATCATTCATAATGGCCCCTAAGGTGAGCTAGCAAAGGTAACTTCTCAATGTTTGATATATACTCAGGCCTAAGATATAAGCACCTGACTTAGCTAAGAAGATAATGCAGTCTATATTTTACAATTATTATATGACGTGCATGCAAATTTTCCTAGCAACAATCAACAAAAGTATCCTCAGTTTGCAAATGTAAGGAATAGAAACTTTGGATCCTGAAAGGCACAGCAGATAAAAGCATTTAACAGAATTAAACAATGAAGCACGAGTAAGACATTTTAGTGTTAACGGATCAGGGAGGAAATTAAGGAGTGCGTAATATCAAACCTGACCAACAGATACCATCATTAGAGACTTCTGTCTGATCAGTGATTCAAATGCTCCATTTTCCCTACGTATACTTGCCTCAAATTTCTGAACTTCAGTAGAATTTTCATAAAATAGAAAATAAACTTTTAACCTCTTCGAGGGATTCTCAGATTTGTACACTTCAATTTCTCTAACAAAAGCAATGTCAGGGTGGTAAAGAATTATGATAGAGGGCTGCAAAATATCAAGCATGTTCTTATCATTCTCCAGGGCGTGAAAAAACACTGATGATAGCTGGACATTTTCTGGTTCTTGAGCATGCTTTCGTAGAATTCTTCTGTCCAAACACTCACTCTCAGATGCATTTTTAAGAACATGACCAGCAATAGGATTTTGCACTTCATCATGTTTTAGGGTTGGAATCTTAGATTGAACACCAGTATCAGATTCAGGATCAGGTTCGCTAAACGCAGGTTTTTTCTTTTTTCCTTCACTTTTCCCATGTTCTTTATTGGTTCCACCATCTCTGACGCCACTATTCCCTTTTGCCAATTTACTTATTTCATGTGCTGCAGCCATCAGTGCATCATTTTCTAGCTTGTTTATGCTACTTACGTCAGCTTTCTGTCCAGAAACAGAGGGAATAACTCCATCAAGAAGTCCAATACCTTTGGGTGCTTTTGGTTTCTTTTTTTTGAATTTTGGTAAAGCCTGTAGCTCCACTTTACTCAGCAAATATTTTTCCCATTCCTCTCGAATTACCTTCAAAAGAAGCAAACAAAAAAATATGGCTATTGTAATCAAATGCTGCACAGTAAAATAACAACACATGGTAACACACACAATTTAAGGCCATGTTTGACAGTCCCAACAAACATGAACATGTTTTAAGAGTCAGTTGAACCAAAAAGCTGCGGAAAATCTTTATGATGTTCTTGACCACAGCATGCAGTGAAAAAAGTATATTTACAAGAAGGCAACCGTGAAGCTGGAAAATGAGCTCAAAAGTATTCTGAAGATAAAAATCAGTAAATTTTTTTTTAGGAGAAAATAACATCAGTAACTTATTTAGACACTTGACAATAGACACAACCAACAATCAAGTCAAGGATTGCCAGGCGGAAAAATGATTAGGGAGAGGCAAAAGATAACTAGACACTGAATATAAATAATGTTTGAAAACCTTATGCCTGCCTTTTGTAATGCAATCTTGAAGCTGAATGCATGAATGCTCATCTTTGCAGGCCACAAGTATATTTCCATTTTGATCATCTTCATTCCCAACTACTGATCCTTGTCCGGAAATTTCTTGCTTCTGTCTCTCTTCTTGTATTTCCATGAAAATATCCTGAGAAGGAAGCCAATTTTTTTAAAAAGGATGAGTACAATCCTTTTCAACATAATGGAAATAATTCAATCCGACCACCACACCACCAAAATCAGAAATTAGCCTATTTAATTTATGCCACACTTTCTTTCATTTTCCATGCAAATTTTTTCCCACCAATTGCTAACTAAATCATGCAGCTTTTGTTATTTTCCATCTGCATATACACATGTGGAATTTCAAGAAATTCCTAGAACTTTCCCATGCAAATAGTGGAATGTCCCAAGAGTCATGTGGTGGGCTCAGGACGTCAAAAATGGACTCTGATGGAAATTGACAAGGGGGTTATCATTATAGCTTAGAGGTTTAGTGAAGAACACATTCTGATGGAAAAACACTCTTCAACTCAAAATATGTAGTGTTTGATTAACATGTCAACCTTTAATCACCAGATTCAATAACTTCAGATAATTTCCCTAGCAAAAGAGTGAAATCACAAAGATTGGGCATAGCTTGAGGGCATTTATTCATAAACAAAAAACACAGAAATCAAAGAACTCAATGATAAATGGAAGTCGCTCACTCACTTGTAACACCTTCCACTTTGGTGGTTCCTCCAAGATTTCCTCCAGCACTAAACCAGTAGTTGCAGCTGTTGGATAGTAAACTCATTCAGATGAAGTATATAGACACAAATCAGTTAAAATCCTTACTGTTCATTTATTAACAGCTAAACATTATCCAATAATGCCCATACTTAATACTTTTGGAGGACAAGGAAACGGAATATTTCCTTATCCAAATATTAAAAATATCATACACCATGTGATGAAAACGAAATCAAGCAACAATATTAAGAAATTCAATCGATAAATAGGTATTGATGAAGCAAAAAATCACCATCTTCATCCTTGTTCCCTTCGTCTAGTTTTCTCTTCTTGGTTGATGCAACCTTACCCAATCCAATCGGTTTCCCACTACCTGACCTACCAAAATGATAAACCCGCTTCTTTGCATACTCAAAAATCTTGTAACTAGACTCAGCAAAGATCCAAACAGATCGAAAACTCTCAGAGGCTCTAAGGGAATCCAGATACTTCAGGTAAGTAACTGCATCATACCTATTCAAATGCAATGAGACATAAAACTCAGAAAGCCATGCCTATAAGCATTCAGGAACAAATTTACTAGAACTGGACTTTAGTTTTACTTTAATCATAGTTATGAACACAAACTCGTTCAGCAGGAGAGAAACATATAGAGGCATGCTGAATTATTCAAAGATTTTACATGCTCGAAGTAGATCATAAACAAACAAAACAAATATTATATCAATATCCAGGGTTTATTGATGAAAGAAAACCTGCTGTCTTCTGCATCAAGCATAAGAGCAATTAACTAATTATTAAGAGTGCTCCAACTTTTCAAACGACTAATATCAATTTTCCATTTCAACTTGCAAGGTTGGATAAATGACAAGTTTTACCCACGCATTGGAGTGGGTAGGTGACTAAAATTTGGTAAAATTGAGCTCGATTCCAGTTAAACTTCAAGTCATTAACAAAGTAGGGATAAACATACTTCATGGATGATAAACATTGTCTCAGATTTCCTTGCATTTGGAAACTCAGCATATGAACTAAAACTTGTTTCCTATTCGACTCTGGCACCCCATATACTTTCAAATCTATCAAAATCTATTTTTTATCTTTCTCCCGAATCTAAATATTAATTTCAAGATTTAGTGACTAGCTAAGGAGTAACGACCCAAATTCCTCTTCCACAAATGTGTTTATCACAACTATACATTTTAGTGCAGCTTTTAGGAATGAGAAAATTATCAGAGGAATGAGATAAGAAATAATCTTACTCCAATGAGGCAGTCATCCCTTAGGAATTATTTTTCACATGCATAATTGTAGATTAACACTGTCTAAGTACCTCTCAGTCATCTTAACAACAACTGAAAGGACACTGCCATGAATAAAAAATCTCAGACTTCCACGGCAGCTCAACTAATTCTAGTATCTTTCTGTAAAAAAAGAATGTAATTAAAGCCTGTAGAACATAGATATCAGCACAATGTACCTTGCGAGATAATCCAACAGCTTCCGCAATGACTTTAAATCTGAGACTAGTTGTTTTGTTCTCTTTCCTAATGTATGCCATATAGGATCCAGCTGCCTCCTCACAATTTCATCAAAAGACTTGAACAACCCGTTCTCCACAGTCAAATCCTCCACATCAACCTTGTTAGTGTTCCTCATCTCCTTTAAGCAAGCATCCATCACTTCTATTACTGCTTTTTGAATCCCAATCATGTAAGTCGACATAGGGACACGAATGTCTATAACCTCTGGAGGGTCCCTTTCCAATTGCTGTGAAACATAAACCTAAATCCACCCCCAATAATTTTTAGAAACACTAAGAAACAACGAACTGCATATAGAGTATAGAAGTAAGTTTCATTTTGTACATTCTAGATCACGAATTAGTAATTGCACCTAATTTACTATGTGATTGTTATAATGAAAATGATCGAAATAACTCTATGCTGATGTGAAGAAGCATCATTGGGATATGCTACACGCATAAATGAACAACGGGAGACCTATTTAAAGGCATAAGCCTTTCATTTATATTACAGAGACTATTATCAATCAGAAAACTTAGCTGACGAAAAAATCCAGCAATTTAGATTGATAATAATATGAAAGCAAGTTGCTGTGTTGTCACGTCAATTAACATATTCATTAGCAGAAATATGAAGCCTATTACCTGAAACCTAGGCCAGAGATGGAGTTTGCGGAGATGAAGGCACTTGAGGATGCGTTCAGCTTTGGCGAAGCCGGAAACCATGGCCTGAGGGCAGTCGGAGAAGGCTCGAACATAGAGAGTACGATTCAAGGAGCGCAGAATCCGAACGATGAAAGCCTCAGTTGAAGTATCGGAGAGTGAATGGGCATTGAGGAGAAGAATTCCGGCGAGGGCAGTGGTGGGGAAACGGCGAGTGAGCAAATCGACAATGAGAATCCGAGCGGTGATGAAGAAGATGCCTCCGGAGGTGTACAGGGAGAGGCGGTGGGGGAGGGAGAGGTCAGCGGTGATGGAGGGGAAGTGAGAATCGGCGTCAATGGAGGCCTTCTGGGAAGGAGAGGCGTTGAGGATGAGGACGGAGCCCTGGGAGGCGTCATGGAGGGTGAGGAGTGTAGAGATGAGTTTGGGAAGGCCGAGGCCGGCGGAGAGGACGACGACGCCGCCGGTGGGCTCCTCCAGGAGATCGCTGATTATGTGTTGGTGGAACTGCACCATCGCTGGTGATTAAGTGACTCGCTCCAATTTTTAGAGTCAGTTTTGGTTTTTCAAGGTAAATTTAAACTAAGCGATACTAAAAAAAATTAAAAAAATAAAATACATTGCGAGACCCTTTATTAAACTATAAATGAGGGGTGTTATATTAGTAACTATTCATAAATTTCTAACTACAGGGTGTTATATTAGTAACTATTCATAAATTTCTAACTACAACGAATGAGGGTGTTATATTACTAACTATTCATAAATTTTTAACTACAACTAAATGATAAACATTTGATCATAAATATCAAGGCACAAGATCATTCATTTATGAGTATCAATACAATACACATAAAATATCAATTATGGATATTAATGTCAATTGACCAAAAACTAGTTATAACTAACTTTCAAAAAATATCTACAAATTTTAAATAATCATAATTATCTCAATTTAGTTATTTATTTACACAACTCATATCAAATTAAAGATAATTTTATAAGGATTCTAACGAGATTTCACTTGCATATGTTCCGGTGTCAAAATTTAATTTTTTTTAAAAATTTTCATATTTTTTTAAAAATAGCTCAATGTCAATGTAGCTATCATAATATGTCAACATAATACATATACAATGTCAATGCTAAATTGTGTTGGCATATTCAATAAATCGTATTGATATGTTTAATACAGTATATTGACATTTTGATCAAAAACCATAATTTTGATAGTTTTTCTATCTTTTTAAATTTAAATAATAATAAAATGAAATTACACATGATAATTTATAGACCACTATGTTTTAAATCAGTTGTAGTTAACAATTAGAGATAGAGTTAGCAATTAGAGATAGAGTTAGCAATTGATAACTTCCCTGAGTATACAGAAACACTTTATTACTAAATTAGTTATTAAACAGCTAAAATTATAAAATTAAATAAATTTAAAATAAAAAAATATGTACATACATGTTAATTATAGTATTTTGGATGTCTACTATAAAACAATTAATTACTTTATGACCAATTTTCGGCGTCAATGGAATGGACCTATGCCCATTTAATTAATACTTTACCAACATATACAATATGCAATTAATTACTACAAAACATTAAAATAAGAAATAATTAATTCACAATTTATGATGTTCAATATGTTAAAATCATGTACCTACACAATAATAATTTCATAATAATTCATTAATTTTACATTAAATTTTATTTTTATAGGATAAAAGAAGTACTACTATAAACGTTAAGAAAATAATAATAATAATAGAAAAAATTTCCTTTTAGAACCCTTTCTTAAAAATAGAAATTTTTTATTTAAGAAAATGAGTCCCCAACAATCCACTAACACTAAATCCACTATTATTTATCTTACTTTACCTATTTTTCTCTACATTTTTACATTAAAATCTATATTATTTTAAAATTTTCTATTTTTTAAGAAATGGATGTTGTATAAAATATAAATTGTTTCAAAGAGGTCTCAAATGTAGAAGCTACAACTACCGACATTTAGTTGTTGGCTATGGGCATATAACTTCTGGTCTTTATATTGTACTATTTTATAGAGTATTTTACAAACAAACCATCATAATCATGTTACTTTCCTTTTTTGGGTGACAAGTGGATTTAAGGTTCCCCGTATGCACTCCCATACACACTCAAAACATGCATTTAGTATGCTAACCCTAACATTATTTATTATTTATACATACAAAGGGAGAGAGATTTGAATTTCAAAGTTTGAAAAAAAAGTATTCTTTATACTTATAGCAATAGTAGTTTCCTTTTCGAGTTAGATCTTTACTTGAAGTTAAGATTTAATTCCAGATGTTACTTGAATGTTTCATGTTTGTTTCATAGTTCTGTTTTAATTATTAAATTTTCTTTCATACACACATGTTCGGTGTTTTTGCTCTGGTCATCCGGTAAGTTTGGTTGAGGAATTTTTTAGGTTGAGACTAAGTTGCTTTGGGGTCTAAATTTACATTTACAGTTGAATAGTTACATTCTTTGTTTTTGTAAGACACTAACATTGTATTGCAATATTTAGCTTGATTTATATGCAAGTTTTAAAACTTGTCCATTTGGAATTAAATAATGTTTTGACGAACTGTGAAGAGGTACAACATTAATCAACCCTTTATTTGTGGTGTGACATTTATCAGTTCTAATAATATCTCCCTTCCCTTAAATAATGTTTTGAACTGTTAAGAGGGACATTTATTTGTGGTGTGACATTTATCAGTTCTAATAATATCTCCCTTCCCTCCTCCCCAACTTCATGTTCTAAATAATATCTCGGTTGTCATTCTAGATGCCGGCGACCTTGGTTTTGCACACTTTATATTATAAATTAACTTTATATTTTATCTTTTTAAGTAATTTTTGAGGTGGGAGAAATGGAGGTATATAACATGCAAAGTGAACCCTCGAAATTCCTTTTAAAATGATTTATTTATCTAATTGAAATCAAATTAAGTACATCAACAATTTTTTGTAAATTTAGTTTAGATTGATGGACATGATTTGACGGCTCGAACCTTAACTAAAACTCTGGAACTTATATACAGAAAATGTACCTTGATAAAACATTTTGGAATAAATTCTTATATCACCTAAAAAGATGTCTTTGGAGCTCTTATAATGCTTATAACATTATAATCCAAAACTAAGACCAAATTTACACTCTTAAATTTTGAGATGAGTGAATGAGATTAAAGCTCACGATTTTCAATAAATAATAGACAAAATATCAACAAAGGGTAAGATCGTCATTCTGTTATCATATGATAATTTTCTTGGTTTTTTTATGTGTATTACAAATATCAGCACAATTACATGAACACAAGTACACGAAAATATCAACACAATGACATGAACACAAGTACACGAAAATATCAACACAATTTTATTGATATTTTTCATGCATTATATTGAAATTTTTTGATTCAATCTGTTATATACAAAAAAAAAAATATCAATTTGATCACAACCCGACATCTTTGTGCGTGGAGTATTTGATAAGAGCGTTACCGTACCATATTTGTCAGCTGAATTCCACTTTTACCCTTTCTTAAATGTCCAAATTTTCTAAATTTCGTTCATTTTCTTGCGCGCAATAACAATAGACTTTCCCCAAGCACTTGCAAGTGGATTTGTAATTGTTAAATAACAATAGAAGATATTAGGCGAGGACATTATAAGCATATATAAATATAAATATAAATATAAATATATATATAAATATAACGCCACTCGAGAATAAGAAAATTGTTATGGTTAATACAGAACACAAGACCACTACATTCTACAGCCTCTCTTGTAATACACTCAGGTCTACTAGTCTAAGGTCAATCGTTAAGACAAACATTCCAATCAATGCAACACGTTGAGTTCTATTGTTGCACGAATCCTTCTTGGTAGGTCAGTACACAT
This sequence comes from Salvia splendens, assembly GCF_004379255.2. Lineage (NCBI taxonomy): Eukaryota > Viridiplantae > Streptophyta > Magnoliopsida > Lamiales > Lamiaceae > Salvia > Salvia splendens. The sequence continues at coordinate 13,810,366 of NC_056047.1, read as the reverse complement.
ACTATCGATTCTACAAATGTTGAAGGGGTGCGGGGGTAGGAGAAAGGTGATAAATTCCACGCAGCCACAACCTCATCAAAAATCCAAGGCAGCAATACCACTGAGAGCCATATCACTTCAAAGTTGTCAATGCATGCTGTAATCAGAACTTAATATATCCTCTAGACTAATGGTTCACAAACGGGTAGGTCGCATCAATAATTATGTGGCAACTTCATCGACCTCTGAGTTGAAAACAAAGCTAGGAAAAGTCGTAGTTATATCCCTGCAGACCATGAATCACATTAATTGTCCGCCTTGATAGTTAGGGAGATTGTGGATAGATGGCAGGCAATAAAAGATTACCTCAGATATGGGAGTGTCATGATCTTCAACAACGAAGGGTTTCGAGTCACAAAGTTGTGCCATTCTGACTTGTCTATTTTTCCATCCTGGTCGATGTCGGCTTCCACAAATGTCTGCCAAGGATTGCATTAAAACAGCATGACAACCTAGAGATCTCGATGTGGAAGAGGGCAGTGCAGTAGTAGGAAGCACAAGAATGTCACAGCAATGAACTTATGTAAATTATGTGATACTCCACTTACTTTATCTAATATCATCTCAATAGTTTCATCAGCGAGCTTCATCTCTGACTCACATAGAAGTGCAATCAACATTTGTTTAACCTAAAAAAACAGGAATTATGAAAAATCCTGGGATTGGATACTCACACTGCATACAGGAACCAAAACCCCAATAATGAAAGTTGTCTAATCCCTTGTAGTGAATGAATTATCAAGAACTTAAACAAGGCAATAAGAAAAAGTCTAGATTTTGCAGAGGAATCAAGATTCAAAATGCACATGCTAAAATATAAAAAGAAGAATGACGCAAAGCAGCATTTATGTTGTACGAGTATATCAAAGTTCCACGCACAACAGCTATCAGTTTACCACTTTAGCAGCAACGTTAGTGTTATTTATAATAGGATAAAGAGATATAACTATGTAGGCCACGGGCCACCAACTGCAACAGCAGTCCATGCAACAATGCTGTGATCACCTAAAATTGGTTCTCCAGACAGGTGTAAAAATGTATGATTTCATCCATAATCCAGAACTTAAATATACTCACACATGATAGGCGAAATTCAGTGAGGCGAAATCCAGTGACATTACATTTATATATATATATATATATATATATATATATATAATGGAACATGTGTTACGAGAATAATAAAAGGGTCGAGATGGTTCGTAGGAAGAAGAATGGGTGAACATGACAAGACAACAAAAGATGGGAAAGCAATGTATATTTGCCAAACAATATTTGTTTTAGACCAGGGTCTCTTACCTAATACAAACAGGTTCCCTTGTATATATAATGCAGTGCTTAAAAAAATGTAAAATTCGATGATCTCTTATTAGAGGGAAAGAAATGGAAAAAAATCTAAGCACTCAATTGACAATTGAGCTTCTCAAGTTAGGGAAAACAATTATGTAGATCTGGTATTCATAATACAAAGACTTAAGCCTTTGATGACAGTGAGCCAAAATGGAAAGATAATAGTAGTATACACAGAAAAACAGATCCAACTTCAGTCCAGAACTATGAATCATCCGTCACTTTTGACTCCATTTTAGCATGAGTAATATCTATAAAGCTGATCATATGTAGGAAAGTACAAAGGATGCAAATAGTTACAAATAGTTACCTCTTGGCGTTCGATATATCCAGTCCCATCCATATCATATAGCTTAAATGACACTAAAATGCCCGACCCAAAAATGAAGAAAAGAAACCAGTTAGAGCTACTTATTGATTGAAAATGGAAAAAAGAACAAAGAGGGGAAACTATGTCAAAAGAAGTGTCACCATACAATTGATTTTGTCCTCTTGTGGAGCATTTGGATGGAAAACATTGAGTAATCTAACAAAGTCCCCAAAATCAATTACACCTTTTTGCTTCACATCGAATAGATCAAAAATCTGCAAGTAAGAGATGGAGATTAAGAAAATAAAATAGCATCAAAGAGAAGCAAGAGAAGCATGCAGCAGATGATACCATCTCAAAGGCATATTGAAAGTAGTATCCGTGAGGGTATTACTACAAAATTTTGTCAAAGATCCTCCAACTTCATAGTTTGTGCTTTCTATATCTGAATATTAGAGGCTTGGTACGTCATATTTTATCTATATTAAAAAAAATCAACTTCCTTACAGCTTTTACATTTAGATATTTAAAAGATCATGCATCATAAATGTAAAAGTAGAAATTTCAGGGCATGTAAATAAATTTAAGGGCCTGTTACGAACCAGAGATTATTTAGAAAAACATTTTTTTCTTCGTTGAACCCATAGTTTATCCTAATTCCTCATTGTCATCCTGATCCTTTGCTGCCAATTTTAGAATTTTAACAAAATAAGAACTGACTACTCAAAAGAACCTACTTAATCAACATAGCCTCTAAATATTACTATAAGTCTAAGCAATTCAACCTAAGAATCATAAAGCTCAGTTTTTCTCAAAATTTCCTCTGTAAAGATCCTTTCCTGGACCTATAGGAGCAAGCATCCAAGTATTGATATAATCATATGTTACAATCTAAAATATTCAATTAGTACCCACTGGCCAAAATATTGTGAAATAACCAGCTCGGTCACCTACCCGATTAGCGAAGAGATTCTCCTTTTTCCTATTCTTGAACAAAGCCAATTGAAGTTCTTCCTGCATATATACACATAAATGAAATGGGGTGTGTACATATCTGCACAAGGGAGGACAAAAGGTTCTGATATGCTCAGTAGTTATGCATTATTTCTTGGAAGGACTAACAAAGACGTGGAATTATAAGTGACAAGGCCCTGATATTACAAACAGAAAAGAAAGCAAGAAAAGTAGAAGAAATACTTTTCGTCACATGGGTAAAGGAATACTTTTCGTCACATGAGCAATTGAGTTCATTAAATAGGGGAACATATTATAGCACAACATATAAAACATACATAATGCCAACATATCACAAAAGGATCACCTTTTTTAGAACTACATAACATGATCGTGACAATTTTACAATTAGCTGATCGACTCACGATTAAGAGATAGAACAGAAATGATAGATATATTAACTCCCAGAGGACTAAAAAAATTTTCCATTTATAATGATTTTTTATATTATTATATTCTGCTAATCTATGACCAGTAGAAATCATATTACTCTCCTATTAGGAAATTACTATGAATGGTGCAGTCTAAAGTTTAAGACATAAAACAAACACAGAAAAGAGAGTTGGCAAGGTCAACATCTGTTGGAACTTACCTTATTAATAAGCCCGTCATCAATAACAGAACTGCTAATGCTCTTAAACAGCTCAAATAATGCTTCAACCTCACTCACACTAACTGCAAAGCAAGAACAACGCGTAAAATTTTCCTTTCTAACTACAGAGAAACGAAAATACCAACGTAACTGGAGGAACTCATGAGTTTTTCAAGCACAAAAGATAAAAGCATGTAAACAAAAGAAATGTGAAGCTCAAAATCAAGCACTAAACAAGCATCAGTAATTTAGAGATGAATCATGAAACAAATCCAAAAGATGACACGTTTCCATAGTTTCAGACTTTCAGGCTTTCAGACCATAATGAGGAGAAAGGAACAAAAACTCTGAAAAGAGAGAGAAATTAATGCTTTTAGAAGAAATCGTGTATTCATCACTACTCGAACACCCAATCATGGAGCAAGCAAGAGAGGAACAAAATGAGTATTAGCTGACTCCCTTAATGAGACTCCTATCTGCATATTTAATGAGACTCCTATACACATATATGGTATTTTTTTGATAGAATATATATAATATTTTACGCGACCGGTAAGTAATAATTGTGCATAATTTTTTGGCAATGATTATCAAATTAGTAAATTTTCCATAATGACAGCAATATTACATGCCTTAGCCACAAAGCCATTCTCACTTATAATGGAATAAATTAAGATTAACAACTTAAAGCAATCTAAAGACATGGGAAAGAGAAGTTACTTACAAGCCGTTTGCGAAGCAAGTAGAACAGGGTCTTCATGTCCAGGAAACTGCTTTCTTGTTTTAGAATGAAAACAGCCCATCTGAGGGAATAAATCCCCACAATGCTACAACACATTATCAAAATTCACTTAACCTTTCAACAGGTGAAGAAACCATGCTAGCAGAGAATCTGCAAACTTTAACTTAACAACCAAAGATTTCTCCCAAGAAAGCAAAAACCAACAGGCTAAGTTAAGCTCCCAATAGAGATTTCAGAATACCGCACTTCCTTTAAAGAATAAGCTACCAAACTTGGCAACAAAGGGTAAACGATTCGCATTACAACATAAAACCTAATTTAAGGATTCCAAGCAACAAAACCCTTGATTATATACACCTTCGGCAAATCATACCAAAAAAATGTATACATGAATAATAAGAAGCTTCGCAGTTCCTCAACAAACAGTTAAATCGAAACATTCGATCGACGTTGGACCAGTTAAGCAACAGGCAAAACAGATCACTCACCGACTAAATGGAAAATGAATCGGCAACGGAATCGAGTCCTAAAAGTGAAAGCTCTCGAGAGGCAATATGCACATCAAATAGTAGGTATTGAGAAGTTCATTGCCTTGAGATGTAAGGCGACACTATTGGATTTGTTGGTGAGGGAACCAAAAACGGAAAAGCAGTAGAAGAAAGTAGACATGAACAAGAAAGGTAGGGTGAGTGGAGTGGACGCGCGAGCAGAGGAGCGTGGCGAGGGCATATGCAAATAAAAGGATATTCTTATTTGAAAAATTGGTCAATTATGACATCGGATCATTGTCATAAAATTCACTCCTCCAACTAGGAGTATTTAATAGCAGCATCCGAAGTGGCGGACGTGCGCGTGGAAGTCAGACTGGCGCGCGGGACATCCGCTATTGCGAACATGTGACGTGGATACGGACGCCCGCTCTGGACACCGCAATTCCGCGCCCTTCGCTGATGTTCATCGCGACGTCTGGGCGGACGTCCGCCACGGCGTGGACTCCCAGGACATCCGAGCGGACGTCCCGTTTTTTTATTTTGTTTTTTTAAGTCTATATATACGTCTCGTTGAACTTCATTTCATTCGCACCACTTGTTTTAACAAGTTTCTTTCTCTAAATTTCTTTTATATATTCGTAACGGCTGGTAGTGGTAGTGGTGGGCATTATGAACACATGATGCGGCTGTATTCAAGCGGCCTTGGAGCCGGCGGTACCTCGACCCATCCCATCCATCGACGGATGGGATATACCCGATGTGGCCTGTCTTTGTGAAGACAATCAGATGCCCAACGGATGAAAAGAAGATATACTTTGCGCAACGTCAGGAGGCAGCTCGCAAGGATGTGGAGCGGGCATTTGGTGTGCTCCAGTCTCGATGGGGGGCAGTAAAGGGTCCATCACGGCTGTGGTATGTTGACAGCATCGTCGACATCATGTACGCATGTATTATCATACACAACATGATTATCGAAGATGAAGGTCCAGCGCTGACTGATTGGGTCAATGATGATGTTGATGCTGCCGGTCCAAGCCACGGCGTGGCCACTGGCAATGTACGCATGAGGATACCCCATGACGATGTCGATCGAGTCCGTGCATTCGCCGACATCCGCCAAAAACAAGCTCATGTTCGACTCCAGAACGATATAATTGAAGAAGTATGGCAGCGGAGGGGTCGTCGTTGATGGAGTTTTTAATTGTTGAAATGTATTTTTTTATTTTGGTGAAATGTACTTTTCTTTTTTTAATTTTTGAAATTTTTATTCCGTATTCGTTTCGAATTTTTAATTCCGTAAATTGTTTAATTTGTGAATTTGTAAATTATTATTAATGTGGGAAGTCCGTCGGGATGTCCTTGGGGATGTCCGCCGCTATGGAGTGGGATGTCCGTATGACGTTGCATCTGCAGTGGGAAGTCCGTATGACATGGCAGATGGTGTTTTTGGGATGTCCGCAGGGATATCCGTCGGGACATCCGCACCACTGCGGATGCCCTAAGGAATTCAATATATATATATATACTTATTAAAAAGATTCTCTTAGGTTTAGATAAAAATATAGGCAATTCTCCCGACGATTAATCATCGACAGTTATATGATTCTATTATTAGTTTTTTTAAAATGAGGTTTTTGGTTTTGTTTAAAAAAAAATTGCTACTACCAAAATTGATTTGGAGCTCGTTACAGTGGTGGATCCGGCATTTAGAAATAAAATGGGCGGACATCGCTATTTTTTTTGTCTTCGGGGCACGTCGTAGCACGGAGTGGGTGGACATGAAAATTTTACGTCTAGATAAATAAAAATTAGTCGCATGGAGGGGTAGTCGACACCCCTGGATCCCAAAAGGGATTACATACTCGTACATTTCCTAGTACACCACTAAAAGGTTAACAAGTGGATTTAATTTTATGAAAATTAAAGTTATTTTCAATATAACCTCTTTTCCCGGGTAAGGAAATTTAAACTACACCAAATATCAAAATCATACTCCCTCCGTTCCAGCTTAAGTGAGACGTATTCTTTTTTGGTACATTTCAATCTAAGTAAAATGTTTCTATTTTTTAGATATAATTAACTCACTCATTTCTCATACTTTATCCTTTTATCTTTCTTATTTTGTTCACTCTCTTATTCTTTTTCTCTTTCTTACATTGTTTACTCTCTTATTTTACTATTATAAATTTAATTTATTAAACACTATTACATAAATTATTATGTCAAAATAGAAAAGTTCACTCAAGTCGGGACGGGGCGAATTGAGTACTTTATTCAAATCAATTCAATTAATTATGCTCAATTTTAATAAAAAAAACTCATTTCACTCACATTCTATTATAAAATTAATATAAAAAAGTGGACCTCATATTTCACTTAATTTTTTCCAACTCGCTATTCTTTGTTAAAACACGTGTCCACATCAAATATGACACCTATTGTGGGATGGAGCTCCCGTTCCACGATAAGAGTCTTATTTTGCCATTTCCGTCCATCACACAATACGAGTCATATTTCATTTTTACCATAAATGGTATGTAGGCCCCACATTCCACAAATTTATTCCACTCATATTTTATTATATAATTAATACTAAGTGAGACTCAAATTTTACTAACTTATTCAACCTACTTTTATTTACATTTCTTAAAACCCGTGCCCAAACGAAATTGAACTCATATTTTTGGTAGAGGGAGTAAGTAGTTCACATAAGTGCCCATTCAATCAAACAATGAAAACTTATAACCTGGGTTATTCCATCACAAGTGATCCAATTCTTTTTTAGATAAAAAATAAAATTTTAACTTTCTCTTACTTTATTTTCTCATTCGTAGTTTATTATCTCTTTATCTTTTTTACTTTTTTCTCTTCAATTTAACTCAATACATACTATTTTCTTAAATGTCGTGCCTAAAAAAATCCATCAGTTGTCGCCTGATCGAATAGAATATTTATAATGGTGCAAAATTTATTTGGTAAGCCAATGTCTCGACATTGTGAAGAGTCAGGACTCTATATTGGGGCTGGAAAAATTACAATCTTTTTTGTTGAAGATGCAATGAAATGATCCGATCAAGAACTCTTAAGCAACAAGATGAATATTAAACTCCACCTTTGGAAGAATGAGAAATCTTATTGAAAATGATAGAAAACTTTTACAGAAGCGTGTGTCTCTCTCTCTATGCTAACAACGAGCTCTCTCTCTTTTATATGAGAGATTGAAACTAACTACCTAACACTATCTTGATCAAGTGCATGAGCTTGCACCAAATCAGTTACAACACCTTCTAACGGCTAGTTTACTAACTAACTCTTCTTGCTTCTATTCTTGATCCCCTACGCTGATGTTCCACCTTATGGCTCCATGCACGCGTCCATTATATTGCTGCTGTCTGACCAAAAACTCCAACAATCTCCACCTTGGTCACCGCAGCAGCTCAAGAACTAGAAGTCTGTCCTAAGCAAGTTCACTAGCCGACAACAATACTCAAACTTATCTCTAGTTAAGGCCTTGGTAAGCATGTCAGCCGGATTATGGGCCGTATCAATCTTCTCCACCTTAACTCTTCCATTCTCCACTTCATCCCTAATAAAATGAAGCCTTACATCGATGTGTTTGCAACGTTCATGGAACATTTGGTGCTTTGACAGACAAATGGCTCCATTATTATCACAGTGGATTGTAACTCTACCTTGCTCCACTCTAAAATCGGATATCAAACCCATCAACCACTTGCTTTCTTTCACAGCCGAAGTTAGGGCCATGTACTCAGCTTCTGTGGTCGATAGGGCCACCACACTTTGCAAGCTTGACTTCCAACAAACTGCTGAGCCGTATAGGGTGAATATGTAGCCAGTCTGGGACCTTCTTGTGTCCAAATTTGCTGCGTAATCTGAATCACAAAACCCCTTCAAAGCCTCCTTTTCATCCTTATTCCCTCATGTGAACAATATTCCCAGCTTGTCTGCTCCTTTCAAGTATCTCAAGGCCCACTTTAAAGCACTCCAGTGCTGCCTCCCATAGTCAGTCATATACCTGCTTGTGGTGCTGATAGCATGAGCTACATCCGGCCTCGTGCAAATCATCATGTACATTAAACTCCCCACTATGTTAGAGTATGGAATTAGCTCCATTTCCCTTCTTTCCTCATCACTCTTAGGCCTCTGATCCTTTGAAAGCTTGAAGTGTACAGCCAGCGGGGTAGCAGTTTCTTTCATGTTCTTCACCTTGAACTTGTTCAATGTTTTCTGAATGTAGTCAGTTTGAAACAACCACATCTTCATCTTGTCTCTATCTCTGACTATGTCCATTCCTAGGATCCTCTTAGCCACTCCAAGATCCTTCATTTCGAAATCCCTTTTGAGCTGAGCTTTCACTTTGTTAATCTCACTGATATCTGCACCAGAAATTAGCATATCATCTACATAGAGTAGAAGATACACCGACTCTCTTCCCTTCTGCCTTTTAGCAAATACGCAGCTATCATATAGGGACCTAGTGAATCCCAGCCTTGAAAAACTCTCCCCAAACTTCAGGTACCATTGCCTACTACTTTGCTTCAATCCATATAGGCTTTTCTTTAGCAGGCACACCTTTCCTTATGAGCCTGGAATCTCGAAGCCTTGGGGCTGTGTCATGTAGATTGTTTCCTCAAGATCACCATTGAGGAATGCAGTATTCACATCCAACTGCTCAACCTCCCAATTCAATCTGGTAGCCACTGACAGCAAAACTCTAATAGAATTGTGCCTAACCACTGGAGAGAATACCTCATTGAAGTCAATTGCTTCTTCTTGATTGTAGCCCTTAGCCACAAGCCTGACCTTGTATCTTACTTTCTCTGAGCCAGCCAACTCAAATTTCTTCTTGAACACCCACTTACATCCAATGAGCTTCCTGAATGCCACTTTGTCAACAAGAATCCATGTCATGTTATCAATCAGAGAATCAAACTCTTCTCTCATAGCTTGCAACCACTGCTTGCTCTCTGATCCTTTAATAGCTTCTTCATAGGATGTAGGTTCATTCAAATCCATCTGCTCTGCAATATGAAGAGCAAATGACAACATCTCAGAATCCCTGAACCTAGCTGGAGCTCTCACATTAGTTATTCTCTGTCTATCCCTGGCCAACTGATAATCAGCCAAATCATCCTCAACTTGCTGAGGTTGCTCGAACTCCACCTCCTCAGCATCACATCTGCTGGAGTTTCACAGATTTCAGTTTCTGGTTCCAAGAATTCACCTGACTCCACCTGAAACTGATCAGTGGCCACATGTTTGGTGTTATCTGAAACTTCCTCTGGCTTGAGCTTCAAGAAAGGCATAAGATCTTCTATGAAAACAACATCTCTACTCACAATCACCTTCTGGTTCCCAGCTTCAAAACACCAAAGCCTATATCCTTTCACACCCTTTGAGTATCCCAACATTATGCACTGAACTGCTCTAGGATTGAGTTTTCCTTGCTTTTGGTGTGCAAAGGTCTTACACCCGAAAGATCTAAGCCTTCCATAATCAGATTTTCATCCATACCACCTCTCATCTGGGATATCACCCCCAATACCAGAGGCTGGACATTTGTTTATGAGAAAAGCGGCTGTAGCCACAGCCTCTGCCCAGAAATGGCTCTTGACCCCGGATGAAGTTAGCATGCATCTTACCCTCTCAATGAGTGTCCTATTCATCCTCTCAGCAACCCCATTTTGTTGAGGGTTTGCTGGGACAGTTTTGTGCCTTTTTATTCCTTTCTCACAGCAAAACTGATCAAATTCCCTTGAGAGATACTCAAGGCCATTATCTGTTCTTAAAACTTTTGGTGAAGACCCTTTCTCTACTTCTACCTCCTTACACCATATCTTGAAGTATTTGAGAGCCTCAGATTTTTCCTTGAGCACATAAACCCAAACCTTTCTGGACCAGTCATCTATCACAGACATATAATATCTCCCTCCACCTAATCTCTTCACAGGAGCAGGCCCCCACAAGTCTGAATGGACATAATCAAGTGGGGAAGTGGAGGTGTGCTTACCGGTTGGGAATGAGAGCTTCTTGGCCTTTCCAAGCAGGCAATCCTCGCATACACCGAGCCTCTCTGATCCATCACCATCTATGAGGCTTCTCTGCATCAATGCCTTCAAGGTTCCCTCTGCCGGATGGCCAAGCCCGAGGTGCCAACTCCTCATGTCAGTTCTGATAATTGTGTTGGCTTCTCCATTCACCACGGTTGCTTGAAGATAGTATAGACTTCCCATTCTCTGAGCAATCATCATCACTTTAGAATTTTTACAGACTTTCATCTCACCATTCTCAGAAGTAAAAGAGAACCCCTTCCTTTCAAGAGTTCCCAAAGAGATGAGGTTTCTCTTGACTTGAGGAATATACCTTACATCTGATAATTTCTTCACAGAGCCATCATGCACCTTCACGAAAATGCTCCCAATTCCCTTGATAGAGCAAGTTTGATTGTTACCTAGCAGCACGGTTCCATTGGTTTCATTCAAATCTTGAAACCAACTTCTGTGAGGGCACATGTGGAATGAGCAGCCCGAATCCATACTCCATGAGCCCCTCTCATCCTTCTCCACAACGTTCAACACCTCGTGGATCTCATCTGCTTCAGCACTGACCACATTGGTGTGAGATGCACCTTCAGACGCTTGCTTCTTCTTCCACGCGTAACAATCACGCTTGAGATGCCCAGGCTTTTTACACCAATAGCAATTCCTACTCTCTTTGATCCCAGAGTTCTCAGCCTTCGCATCTTCTGGCTTCCTTTTAAACTTTTTCTTGCTGAATCTTTTAATGTTCAGCGACTCTGGTTGGGGATCTTGATGTTGCACACCGCCTCTTTGCAGCTCCTTCGCCATGAGTGCTGCATGAACCTCCGCTAGGGAGATAGCCTTGTCCCTGCCATACAAAATCGCGTCACGCATTTGATCATAGGAGGCAGGCAACACGTTGAGAACGAGGATCGCTTTATCCTCATCACTAATCTTGACGTCTATGGCTTCAAGATCATCAATGGACTTTGAGAAATCCTCCAACTGCTCCATGATCGACCTATCTTCAGAGAAACTGTATGAGTAGAGCCTTCTCTTCATGTATAGACGATTAGCCAGAGATTTATCGAGATAAACTTGGTCCAGTTTAGCCAAGATCGCCGCCGCTGTAGTTTCTCCCTGCACCTCCCTTAACACCTTATCTCCGAGGCACAGTATGACGGCACTATGAGCCTTCAGTTGCATTTCGTCGAACTTAGCCTGCGCATTTTCATCGAGGGCAGGTTGCTTCCCTTTCCCAGCTGGATCTTCCGAAGGAATCACGGCCGCAAGACCTTGTTGTATCAACACGGCGCGCATTTTCATCTTCCATAGGCCGTAGTCATTCTTCTCGGTGAACTTCTCAGCCTCCATTCGAGCCGCCATCTCTCACTTTTTCTCGATCGATCAACTCGCTTTCCACAGACGGCGCCAATTGTTGAAGATGCAATGAAATGATCCGATCAAGAACTCTTAAGCAACAAGATGAATATTAAACTCCTCCTTTGGAAGAATGAGAAATTTTATTGAAAATGATAAAAAACTTTTACAGAAGCGTGTGTGTCTCTCTCTATGCTAACAACGAGCTCTCTCTCTTTTATATGAGAGATTGAAACTAACTACCTAACACTATCTTGATCAAGTGCATGAGCTTGCACCAAATTAGTTACAATACCCTTCTAACGACTAGTTTACTAACTAACTCTTCTTGCTTCTATTATTGATCCCCTACGCTGATGCTCCACCTTATGGCTCCATGCAGGCGTCCATTGTATTGCTGCTGTCTGACCAAAAACTCCCACATTTTTGCTCAAGCTTTGAATATGCACAGTGTTTCCCAATAAGTTATCAGCGAACAAGATCTATATATGATGCAAAAAAAAAGAGATATATATGATGCATAGATATAACATGTATTAAATATTTTCATGATGTTTCCAGCCAAAAATGTGTCAGAATGACATTTTTGTGAATTTCTTCATACTCGTACAATCGTACAGCTCAAGTAATTTCTTCCTACTAATTTGATATTGTCAACAAATTAAATTTATAAATTAAATACTGACATAAAAGTTTTCACAATCAATATATTTATTTTGCCAAATTCAAATTCAACACATGACATTATATATACACGTAATCCATATTTTGAGAAGCATAACAAATGAAATAGGAGTCAAATTTTTAAACAATAAAATAAAATAAAATACTAGTATCTCATATATAAATCAAAATCAATTCAATTTTAACTATGTATACTATATATATAGTAATTTAAATATAAATATGTTAATGGATTATAACTTGAACATTAAATATAATAATTAAATTTATGTAAAAAATATAAACCTCGAATAATTTAATATACTCAAAATAGTAAAAAGTACTACTAATACTATATAATACTGATTTACTTAAATAAAAAATAATTTAATTTTAAAAATATGTATACTAATATCATATAAAATCAAAGAAATTAAAATCCAAGACACATGTAAGTCCAACAGATAAATCTAAACTAAATTTCATCAATTGGTATACACACACCAATACGCATAAAAGCCCACACTAATCCTAAATCCCTAATGAAATCCTTCCCTCTCTCATAACGGCGAAACCCGATCCGGCTACCTCACCCACAGCCCCGCCGCGCCGCGCCTGCCTCGCTGCTCCTGAGAAGGTCAGTGAGATCACTATGCGATGCACACATCTTTAGAGTAGTGGTATTGCACAGTGCAGTATTCATAAATTGAGACGCCAACGCAGCCCTTTCCCCCAACCCAAAATGGACTTCGCTGAGCAAGCCATGAATTTATTCGGCGATTCCGAGGAAGACGAAGACGAAGAGAACACCACCACTACCCACGCCAACAGCAATTACTCCAACGATGAGCAAGACAAAGACCAGCAGCGGAGCTCCTCCTCATCCTCCGGCGCCTCCTCCTCATCCTCCGGCGCCTCCTCCTCCGCCGCATCTTCGTCTTCCTCCTCATCTTCGTCCAATCGAAGCAGCAGCGCCGACGAAGAAGAAGAAAACGACCCCAATCGCGGCGAAGTGAGGTCTTCATCCTACAATAGCCACGATTACGTCAACAACAACGATAGTAACAGTCACTCTTACGAGCATGATGAAGAGGTCGAGGACAAGGATCTCTTTGGCTCTGATAATGAGGATTATGTCAAAACTCCTGCCAACAGTGTTCACCCGGTGCCAGGTATTTATCTCTTTTCGGCGTCTCTCCTTCTTTTGATGCTTCGATTGTTATTTTTGATCTTGAAGATATTTTCAGTACTGATGTTCGTTAGCAGTCTAGTTGGAATTTTGAAACTCAGGAGTGCCTTTTTTCAGTATTCTGTATACGTTTGCCTGATTTTCTATTGGTCTACGTGCATAGTGTTTGTTCTCAAGATTCGGTTTTAGTATTATCTATTTATCTTTCTCACTAGCTAGTAAGCAGGTTCGTAGCTCCCCTCATTGGTTTGGATATGTTTTGATGTATTTTTACCATTGAAGAACTTAATTTTTCTAGTTCATTCTTAGATTTTTGTTTGCGGGGGTTCCGGTAGCTATTGTATTTTCTGACTATAAAAACTCACTTTAATATTCTCTGTAACATTTTTGTTTTATGCATATATTATACTCCATCTACTACTATCAACTCGTATGAAACTTTTATTGAAAAGCTTTTATTTTTCTATTATCTCTGCGTGGAACAGCTGGGCCATGAGATCAATTTTGTAAAGAAAAAGTTGCTATTTGAACATGTAGCTGGATCAGATTACAGTTCAATAACTTTCTTGATTCAAAATGGTAGTGTAAGCTTAGAGACGTGTGAATGAGCTAACAAAAAGGAAAGTAGTAATAGGAATTCGTTGTGAGATATGCCTTTGAACCACTTCAGGAGTCAGGACCCAGAATTTTGGAAACCATCAACATCAAGTATTGGAAAGTCGGAGATAGGTTCAAATTTTGAGCATTCTTAAAGGAACATAGATTTTTTGTGTGTTGATTTTGCAATATCTGAAAAATTATATTTCACCCTTGTTTTCTCAGAAGTAATCAAGATAAATTTGAATGTAGTCCTTACAATTAAAACATTCTCCTTCCATAACATTTCAATGGGCACCTTATTTGGATGTCCCATTTCAATAGGCCACTACCTAAAATGAAAATTCAAATATTCAATGCATAACAAAGACTTCAACGTAATTCATTATTTACACTGCCATCGTGAGGTCCTCTTGTTCTGTCTCACCAACTTTATTAAATAAAGTTAATCTTCCTATCTCCTACCTACTTTTTGGATGGATTAACTCCCAACAAAAGTTACATTTTATTCCATATTTTAATTCTGAACTACTCAATTTCTTAACATCCACGGCCGGACCTTGTGGCCTGTTCCAATGTGACAGAGGGAGTAAGTATTAATATTATGTTATATCTCAAGTTATGTTAGAATACTTTCCTAATTGTTACTCTTCCATAACTAATTTATGCGACTTGCCTAGTTTTACCCCCCATACGTGTCATGAATAACCATCCAAGAGGAGGTTTCGGACGTGGCCGATGGCAGAATGATAGAGGACCTGGTCTCCTCCCCCGTCCCGGGCCTTATCCACAAAGGCAAAACTTTGGTTATGGTCCAAAGTTTTTCAATGGTCCTCGTGATGAACGATTTGTTTCTGAGTTGAAATTTAAAAGCGAAGAAACATTATCCAGAAAGGCCACCGTTTTTCAGGAGGTAATACTTGCACTATCCTTTTCCAGTGACGTCTAATCTTCACAAACTCAAATGCATAAGACATGGATTGTGCCTATTTAATACTTTGCATGGTATTGAAAAGGTTAATCACAATCTTATTTGTTCAGTATCTTTGTGATCATGTATGTAGACTGCGAGTCCACTTGGGGATTGGGTCTCATGATTTGTTGGTGAATGTACAACATTTTTTGGCCTGCTATTGTCTGATGCTTCAGTATTGTATACATCACTGCATGATGTGGCAGTAATTTTGTTTGCTAGCTAAGATTTTGTAGGCCTAAAATGTGCGAGAAGTGGAGTTAGTATATTGCAGATAGCCATGTGAAAAGGGCATTAGTTGATGAGGGTTGTATTTGGCTTTTCCATATTGCTGTCAATAATAAGAAGCCACCCAAAAATGTAAAAAAGTTAAGCTACTGGAAGAGGCGAACTCTATGGATTTCAGAATTTACATGGAGAATGTAATTATAACTCATAACATTTGAACTGGTGCCCTGATGGGTGTTACAGTGTCGTGCTTATTCTAGTTTAACTGTGAAGCATATTGGTGTAGATCTCTTGTTCTAGTAAGTAGTAAATATGAAATGCACATATCCGTGCCTTCATGATGGATTGTCTCTAGTTTTTCAATGCTGGCCTCTTTGATATCCTACTCACACCCAACTGAATCAAGGAAAGAAATATGAATTGTAACTGACCGGAAAAAACTTTGTTGTACAATAGTTACTATATGTCCACATGTATGTATATTGTGAAAAATGTATTTACTTATATTTTCTTATCCAAGTTAGCTTGTTTATTTTGAAACTAGCCATGTGAACTTGCTTGCTACAGTCGTGTAGAAGGTGGGGATGTCTACTTTGATGATCGCAGTTTGGTGAGCCTTCCCTTTTCCTTTCCTCAGATTTATACTACATGTTGTTTGTTGGTTATCTGCTTATCTGGGATCGTTTTTTCACATTTCTAGAGGCTTTTTAAGAGGCTTATTACCGAAGATGTTGGAACCGATCTTAATGAAGGTTTTGATACTTTTATTCCAAAGAAAGGTATGCTATATTAGAAGAGACATTTGAAATCACATCCTTACTAAGTGAAGCTTTTATTGCTTCTCATCCCGGCTGCATATATTATTATTAGCTTTTAAAAGTGATCAATTGCTTGTTTGTCATAGACCTGGGCTCTCAAGGCTTTGGTGACTTCCTTTCTACAATAAGAAACAAAAATATACCGCTTCAGAACATGCACTTTGTGGTAATAGTTTTCAACCCACCCAGCTTTCTTTAAGCTTAACAAGGTGCCCAGATAATTAACAATTTATCTTCCTTTGGCTTCTTCCCTTTGCAGACGTATCGTAACAATCTCAACAAGGTAATTTATGGTTCTTTTGGCTGCCGATGTGCTTGTCTTGTTTGGATTCATGGTAGGCTCCAAGGGACTATCCTAAATGTTTTGAATAGTTGAATTTATGTGTTAATGAAACTATTAAAGAAATCTTGTATTGTATTTTTCTTCTTCTCAAAGGGAATTAAGAATTAAGAACAGTTATAATGGCAATCTTTTTCTATCCTGTGTAGAGATTAAGCCTCATTTTTATAAAGTTAAAAAGCAATGGTTAAAGTGTAGGGCCTCGAAAACAATTTATGTGCAGAAAACAAACAACAAAACACTGAAGAACACATTTTTTTCAGATGCATGGAGGTTGTTGAATGCATTATATTCATACATAAAGTTCTGTTGCAAATCTTTGGAGCATCTGAAAATCAAATTAGTTTAATGTCTATCTCAGTAAACTTATTGTTCCTCAATGTTATGTCACACTGAATCTTGTTCTGTCAAATAGAAAGAAATAGAAAAAGGGATGTGCAATGTCACCAGACTAAGAGTAAGGCACTTGTAGTTTTTTGCTAACTCACTGTCGTTTAAGTGACCTGTAATTCCATACTGCAAGAAATTTGCGTCTTTCCAAGATTGTTTTAGGCAGAGGACTTAATATAATTAGTGTTTTCTAGGAAATTGCTTCTTTGGAGCATTTGATTACCAAAACAAATACTTTTTTTTGCAGCTCTTTCTTTTATGGAAAGATGCTTAGTACTCCCTCCATCTTATTTTTCATGGCCCAAAATCCATTTTGGGTTGTCCCATTTATAATGGTCCAAACCCCAACAAGTGTCATGCCAAGTGGGGTCCCTATAATTTATAGCCAGAAAACTGCATTCGTTAAATATGCATGCCTAGAAGTTTAGGGCCATGTTATGTGGGACGAAGAAAGTACTTAACTTTTCACTCTACTCATGCCCCCTTTCTTGTGAAAAGAATTGGAGAGAAGGAAATAAAATATTGAATGCCATCTAGGAATTTTATCATGGAAAAGGATTCGTTCCTACTAAGCTTGGTTGTGACGAGGACTCAAGCATCTAATCGTTGGAGTTATGTATATTTGGCTTGATGATAACATCACTGATTATCCACTACCCATTGTTAGACAAACTTACTTTTTGTTAAATTTAAGATAATTTTAGTATTCTTTGCGCATGTATAGTTAGCCATTCCCTCCATAGTTCTGGTTCAGCCTATTCTTAAAAGTTTCACTAATCGATATTATAGTCAAACTCAAACAAATTGTATTCATGCAGTTTCTATAAACAAGATGTCAACAAAATTCAAATACAAGATGGTCCAATTGTAGGAACATGCAACTCTTAATGGACTAGGTAGCTGGTGCTTTTCCCAATTTTCAATTTTCAATTTTGACCTTTCCTTTTCTCTATCATATTTCTTTGCCCCTCCCCTTTTTTTGGTATGCTGAGATTGTCATAGTGAAGATTGTGTTGGATTGTTGGTTTATAAACTACTAATTTGGTGAGTCACCAAAGTGAATGGGGAGAATAGAGAGTCTGAGAAAGTTGTGGTCAATTTAGAATTTGATACAAGCTTGTAGAAATTATAAGAAAAATGGCATTTTCATCTGTAAATTATACAGTAGAATTTGAAAAAAGGCGTATTCAAAAACAGTAAATCTATATTATTTTAATTATCAATTAATTTTTTATTTATGTTCAAATATTTTCTTTGAGTTCCACTGCAATTAAAATAGAAAATCTTCCTCTAGTATGTTACTTCTGCCAGTTTCTGTGTGGCAAAAGAAAGCTGTTTAGTGGTTGTATTTTACTTTCCTTTGCATAGCTTGACATCTTATTTAAGCTGATTATCAAGCTATTTAAGCTACATATGCTAACAGTGATCTATTTCCAGATTTTGGGGACTGCTTATATGAGGCATGAGCCCTGGGAAATGGGGGTACATAAAAGGAATGGAGTAGTCTATCTTGATGTGCACAAATTGCCAGAAAGACCACAGAGTGAACTGGATCGCCGAAGGTAAACTATTAGGTTCCATTTAAAAGTTTAAGCTTATGCCTTAAGGTCATTATGCTTCTTGGTTACCTCCTGCTCAATTTGGATATAGCTTGATTGTATGTTAGGGTTTCTTGTTTTGGAAACATTTCCAGAAGTTTTCCTGTCTGGTTCCTTTGCCTAATTTCACTAGTGACTGTTATTTAATGTCTTATATTTTATCCGACCCCTTTGAGATAGATGTTACTGGGGCTATTGTTTTGAGACTCTTGCCACTGAAGATCCAAGAAGAGCTGATGGAGAAGCAATACATCATGTTGATGCAAATGTTGAATACTGCTCTGTAATTAAAACAAAATTAGGAGCTCATCGAATACTCATGGGTGCTGAAATGGACTGTTGTGATTCAACTGATGAGGGTAGAAGATTCTATGTGGAACTAAAAACAAGTCGTGAGGTTGGTATTTTCTTGATTCGTATTTTTATATTTTTATGACCTTCCTCTATAGTTTGCATACCCTGGCTTTATGACTTAAAAGTCTTTCACTTGTGCTTCTACAGTTAGAGTATCACACTGAGGAAAGATTTGAGAGGGAGAAATTGCTCAAATTCTGGGTAAATACCTTGCTAATTCTGCTCATTTTTTCTGTTTCTTTAGACCGGAGTGCTTTTGGGCTATTTGGATGGTATCCGAATAATATGGAATGCTTGTGCCGTTAGCATGTATTTTTACTATTTATTTGTATTTGGTACATTATATTCTTAATTTATAGTCTTGAATTTGTAATCTGCTTCAAATTTCTAGACCCATCCTATGAAATACATGACCATTTATGAGATAAAATTTGATTCTTGATTCTAGACCACATCCCTATTCCCCAGAAGTGATTTTTACCAGAGAATTGTCCCATGGGCAATAACTTTCTGGTGGATGAAATTGGTTCTTGCATATAATAAGCCCTGAAAACTAAACTACTATCATGTTATCCTAGGACTTCAAAATTATATCGTGAAGTGTGATCAAACTTACTAAACCAAATTTTTGTACATTCTCTGTATAAACAATTGCATTTCATGTTAGATGCACATTTTTTTCTTATGCTTCTTATCAAATGGCTACATTCACATGTAAATATTTAATGTATATCTGTATAAGTGGTTGATGTAACATTAAAGTAAACATTAAATTATGCTAGACAATGACTCACATTATGTTTTGCTGATTGACTTTATTGCACTGAAAGTACCTATTTTGTGGCTTATGATTATATGTTATATACTGAAGATGCACTTGGATAAATTAATGTTTAATTCTACATATCTATTAATAATTGCTGCTGATCTTTGGTTCAACTATGTGTTTATACTCAGCTTATCATCATTTTTAACGAGTTTGTCAATTCAGAAAGTACAGTAAACTTTGAATTAATATTTCAGTACAAATTGCTGAAGTATTTATCTCCAAAGTATTAGTTACATTCTCCTTTCTAAATCATTATGAGATGCTTCTACCGCTATTAATTGGCGAAGATTTACTCTAACTGGTCAGAAGAATTACTATAAGCTAGAAGTGCTTATTGCTTGTATATGCAAATATGATGTCATGACGACATTCTCTGTCCCACTATCAAAATGGAGCACACTCATTTTGTTGTTGGGACAGTTGGAACTTGTAGCAGAACTTTTTTCCGTGTACTGAATGATATTCTCTAGGTGTTTTGTTAATGCAACTTAGTATGGTCAATGTTCCTTTATGTGAATCTGTCAGGCTGTCTTTTTATAAAATACAATATGGGTTCGTTGCCATGTTTAGTTGTGACTAAAGACTATATCTAATTTTCTCTTATTCGGTTGCCTTTTACTTAAAAGCTCTGCCCTTGAAAATGTATCTTGGCCCGTCTCAACAATATCAAGATTAAATTGTGTGTCATGATTAACTATCTTTCCCACCCCTATAACTAATTAATCCTAGACAATACCCATTTTAGCTTATATGTTGATCTATGAGTTCTTTGCGCATATGTTGATCTTGATATTCTTTATTTTTCCATTATGCTGTTACTTGCAGATTCAGTCATTCCTCGCTGGTGTACCATATATTGTGGTTGGGTTCAGGTATTGCCTTAATCTTTTTGGATGTTTCTTGGTTCAACTTTTTCTTTCATACATGGAGAGTGATAAATGAAATGGGGCCTTTTTTGTATTTAAAGATTTTGTGGGATTCTTATCTGTCTTTTGTGTTGCAGGGATGATGGTGGTCGGCTTGTTCGTACAGAACGACTTAGGACCAAAGATGTAACACACAGAGTAAAGATGAAAAATTACTGGCAGGTATGTTGGTAACTGCCATTATCTTAAATAGGCTTGGAAATAGGCCACCTATTTTCTTCCTCTTTCATCATGTTTTTCCCTTTCTTCGGCAAGTGATGGGCATGTATTGGCCTATGCATATATGCAGTGTATAACAATTATACTTATTCGTGCACCAATACTATTGTATGGGCATTTTTGGCAGGGAGGAGTGTGCTTAGCATTTGCTGATGAGGTGCTATGCTGGCTTTACGGGACAGTGAAAGAAAGTAAGAATCCCAATTACACACCGTTTGAGTTTTGACAATAGGAATTTGATAAATTGTTGGAAAGTAGTACATATATCGTCTTAGTGTATCTGTATGATTTCGACCTTCTCTCTCGATGGTCACACTGATCGTATCCTTTGATAGTCTACTTACACGTAATTTCATTGCCCCCGTGCAGATGAGGACTATATATTGCAGTTTGCCCATCCGTTCACGCGATTGGAGCTTCTTCAAGCTCAAACATGCCCCGATTCCATCACAGAGCATGTTCAACAATTGTAGCTTCGCAAAGCTGTGTCACTCTGCCTAACCGGAATCATATACTACTACTATTATACAATTTTGAACATTGTATCATATGTTAACCTTTGGGGAATCAAGACTTACCAACTGGTAGGGTCCCCTTCTAATTAAATGATCATCCTCATAATCTCTTATGCTGTCCCAGCTTCCAGAGAGATCGATTCATCTCTGAGTTTGCGGTCCCCTATGGGAGTTTACTACATACTAGTATTGATTATTTTATCGAGGAATATCTGGCTCTATTAAGTTCTTGATTCTCCAAATTTTCTACCACTGTCGTTTCTCTGAAATCTTAGCTAGCTTTTAAATTGACTATTTTTTTTCCGCTCCAAATTCAAATGCAAACTATACAGGAATAGGCCTAGTTGTGCTCAAAATCCTAAGAGCACCCACAACCGTGCTATTGCCAACGAGCACGGTTGTGGGCCCGACGCCACTATTCCTGCCTGCTCTTAGGCATGAGCACAACACCCACAGCTGTGCTCTTCCGCAAGGATGAGCACAATTCATTTTAAATAAAAACATTCCCATAACATTAAAATTCATTAAAAAAAATTGAAATAATATTACAAATAAAATAAAAAAGACATAATTAAAATCCTAAAAAATAAAAATTACATAATTAAAATTCTAAAAATTAAAAATTACATAATTAAAATATTAAAAATTAAAAATTACATAATTAAATTCGTAAAATTTAAAAAACCCACTACGCGTTGCCGAATTTCGCCCACATGTGTTTGATTAGGTCTTCTTGTAGCTCAACGTGGGTTCGGGTATCACGCATTGTGTGCCTTGTTTGGACCCTCTCACCCACCGTCGTATGCGCACCTCGGCGTGGGGGAGAGCTCACGCTTGAGCTTCCGGCTTCATCCTCGTCGTAGAAGCTAGCCGCCCTCGGTCCTTCGTCGGCTATAATCATATTGTTCAAGTACCACAGCCGAGCCGGGGCCTTCACAATGTTGAATCGGGCTTGAAGGACCCCAAAGACTCTTTCGACGTCTTTCCGCGTGGACTCTTGACGCTGCGCAAAAAGAACCCGTCTCGGGCCTTGCGGGTTGCTGAGCGTCTTCACGAAAGTCGACCACCTTGGGTAGATACCATCGGCGAGATAGTAACCCATGTGGTATGTATTTCCGTTGACGGTGAAGTCGATCGCTGGTGCTACACCATTCAACACATCATTGAAGAGGGGTGAAGAATAGAGCACGTTCAAGTCGTTGTTGGATCTGTCAACGCCGAAATATGCATGCCAAATCCATAGGCGGTAGTAGGCGACCGCCTCAAGGATAAGTGTTGGGCCGCCGCCTTGTGGCCGCTTAAGTGTTGCCCCCTCCAAACAGTCGGGCAATTCTTCCACCTCCAATGCATGCAGTCAATGCTGCCAAGCATTCCGAGAAAGCCATGGACTGATTCGTGAAGACGAAGCAACCGTTGGCAATCATCGGTGGTGGGTGCCCGAAGGAATTCATCACCGAAAGCTGTACGAACGCCCTCGCAAAAATTTTTAAGACAAAGGATTCCAGTTGACTCATCGATATGCAACTACTCGTCGAAGAGGTCGGCCGTTTGCTCAGTAGAGAGTTGTCGGATGGCACACGTACACTTCTGCAACGGCGTGATACTTTGCCGGCCGGCTACATCTAGACCTGTTTGGAAGAATTCAACACGGGCGGACAATGTGTTGACAATACGCATAAACAGGCGCTTTGACATGCGAAAACGACGCCTGAAGTAATCCGCCGGAAAACGCGGCTGGTCGGCAAAATAGTCGGCAACGAGCCTTTCGTGGGCTCCCTCCCGGTCACGATGGATGTAGCGACGAGTTGATCTAGTTGGTTGAGGAGGAGGGACGGGGGTATTCGCTGCGACATATGCAGCATAAGCGGCACGGTGTTGTTCGTAGTATTCTTGTTTTTCGCGCTCCGCTTCCGCAATAATATGGGTGAAATCCATTTGAGGTTTTGAGTGAGAGATGAAGGTGTAGATAAGTTGTATGAAAAATATGAATGAGAGATGAATGAGAGATGATTTGATGTGGAAAATGGATGATGATTTTGGGGAAAAAAAATAAAAAAAAATACAGAAAAATGGGCAAAAAAGCGGCCATTTTTTTGGGATTGGGAATTTTTTTTTTATTTTTAATCGATTTTTATAATTAAAAACCGAATTTTTGAAAAAAAAATAAAAATATTCAAATGCAACGGCTATGCCGTTGCCCAATCAGCCGTCGACACGTCACCTGCTCGCTGGCACGGACGTGCTCGATGCATCGAGCAGAGCCGTGCCAGCAGCGCGAGCGCAGCGGCGGACGACGTCTTCCGTGCCGCTGGCAAGGACGGACGCCGTCCGTCCACCGTTGTGGGTGCTCTTATGTTCACGAGTAATAGATGGCATAATGAAATATAGTTATCTAACAAGAGAGGCAAACCGTCAAGTGACCTATGCAAATCTTGTCCATGCTTCCATGGCCAATTGTGTGAAGAAAGCAAACCTTTAGGGGTGTTTATTTTGAGGGTAAATGGTCGATTTTTTTCATTGTTTGGAGTGTTTATTTAAAAATGTCTTACTACTACCATTTAGGAATTTTTGTATTTAATATCCGTTGTTTCAGTTTTGGAATAAAATGTCTGCAAAAAATTTCCAATGATTAGGACAGTGATAGCGAAAAATACACATTTTATTTGATTTGTTTGATTTTTTTTATATAATTTAAAACTATACTAGTACATCATACCCTTCCTTTACTTGAAAACCTCTTGACATGAGCATTGAAATGTCTCTCCTCTACTGGACTCTGTCAAAGGAGCTCAAGTATTGGCTGCTTTCCGACCGAAGTATTTCTCTAGCTCAACTCTATAATATTCAATCTCTATCAAAACATATCTAATTTGTGTTATCTCCAACATTTGATAAATAAAGAGAAGTATTTATCGTGCCACGCAACCAAGGGCATTTTAGCTCATCTAGGGCAAAGGGCTTCATGCTCATCTGAGAAGATGATTATGGAACAGTGTGATACTAATGTTCATGATAAATTGAAAGGGTGATGGAAATTGATTTTCAAACTAAGAGTTGGAGATTGAAACCTGCTTCAAAGTATAGCTGAAAATTGTCATTGGTTAACAAGAATTTGCAATTGCAAAGTCCGTTTCTAATGGAGAAGTGATGCTAACTAGTTAGGCCGGAATCTGATGATGATAATTCTTGCTCCAAAAATCTGGTCGTAGAGTAGACAGAATTATCTTTTAAGTGACTAGATAACTGCATATCCCATGACAAAAGAAAAATGAAGGGAAAAAGGGAAACTATATACTGATATAGCCGAAACCGGTGACTGTCAGTAGTCTAGATATAAAACTATCATCTTCACACTCTCAAACATCATCAAAATATTTTTCTTCAGCGTCTTGATTGGCTTCTTTCATCCAATGATCATCCAATGTCACATCCTCATCGATTTTTGAGTAGTCAAGATGCTGATGGTCTTCCCCTGACAAGAACTTCTGCTGCATTACATACATGAATTGCTCCATCCGATCTTGCATTTCCTCAACTGACAAACTGTCCATCACCGCAGCTCTCATCTCGGCGTTGTGATTCTGTTCCACCTATAGAATGCGATGAAACAAGCCAATGAAAGCATTAGATAACATATACAAGATCAAAATGAACATGATCCAGATTATGATCACATATATCTATCTAGGCTGGTGACTGAGTTGGCATATGATGAAAAAATGAACCAATTTCAAGATTCAACTATCTTCGGGAAAGCTAAAGAATAAACTATATGGTTTGCACTTTGCATTATAGGAGAAGTAAGAAATCTAACAATTTCAAGAAGATTTTATTAAGGAGAACATGCAAAAGCACATCAATTAGAACACCACCACAAAACTACCCAGCTAGAAGTAGAATTTTGTTGGTAACATATTTACTCAGAAAAGTTCACTCCATTGCCCGCCAACCAAATCTAACGCAGTCATAACCCCAACCTAATGTGATACTGGATGAATGGGAAAAGGCTGGGCCAGAACCTACCAATTGAGGCAGGTTCAAAGCCCGATCAGACAGGCCCTAGGTTTGGTTATTGTATTCCTTCCTTGTAGTAATTACATTGTTCGCATGACTTAACATGGAACATTTTTCAAGGTTTTTGGAATATTTCACGGTCTTTTAACTCACTATCTTTCTCCAGCGAAATCTGGATTGGACTTTTTAGTGTACATTAAAAATCCACTGAACATTTTTTTGTCATGTATCACTACAGTTTTCTGGTCCCAGTAAAACTCAGGCTATAATATGCATGTTGGTAAAACTTTGGCAGTTCTGAGTGCAACACTCTTTAAGAATCAATTAAGATGGTATTTGGCTATGCTCCTAAGCTCTTGCAAAGTGTTTGGAAAGCCTAACTACTTATAAACTCCAAAAATATATGTTCCTCAACTCCATCTTCTTCTTTTCACAATCTTATAAGCAACAAAAATAACCCTACCATGTTTTGTTATTTCTAACATGAAACCTTCCACTTTCATACCTCACCATCTTCTCTCTCAAATTCACAATTCACCCTCTAAATTATAAGTTCTATTATCCAAACATTTTGACAACTTATGAGCTCTTGAAACGTCATCTTATAGGTTGGTGGAGCTTATAAGCTGTCTCAATTAAGCTTAGCGAAATAGCAAAGTACCCTCAAAATCTTGGGCTCTCAACAAGAAGGAAGAAAAGCATAGCAATAATTATCAATAACAGCAACGGAGTAGAAAAATATAGTGCTGCAACATAAACAGTTGAGTATGAGGCGCTGAAAAATAAAATATTTTACCTCAGTTGTCTGTGAGCTCCTAGAAGGGTGGTCTAATGCCATGCATCCCACTTCCTTCTCTACTAAAACTTCTCTTTCACTACCATCTTCTTCTTCTTCTTCTTCCTCCTCCTCTTGTTCCTCTTCCTCTTCTTCTTCTTCTTGCTTTTCTCTTTCATTTCCAACCCAATCACTCTGAGCCACACCCAACCTCTGTTGCTCTCCTCTAATCTTCTCCACCAATATTGCCTCTTCTGATCGCCTCATAAGTGTTTCCGACCACCGCTCACCAGGCCTCGCCATGCTCCTACCACTTGGATCCTGAAACTTCCCCACATACTCATGATGCAGATAAGGTTCTCTTTCCCTCATAGCATCTTCTGAAAAATAATGTCCATCCACCATCAACCTATCCATATATGCTAGCCTCCGATTCTTGATCTTAGCTGACCTCGACTTCTTCTCCTTATCTGTCGGGCTCAAGATGCTCCGGAGATTTTTAAGGTGCCAATTGATTTCATAATCATCCCTCAACACGTCAAAGTGATTAAGCTCCTCCATCGACAATTTTGACCCATACCGCTCTGAATTCATCAGTTTTGGCAAGCTCAAATTAGTTTTGGTTTTTTAGCAAAGCAGAACTCACAATTAAGGGAAACATAAATGACCTAATCCCTTCCCCATTAAACGCCAACCAAAATTGATACATAAAAAGCATTCTCAGCAACACCTAATTAAATCGGATATAATATCCAAAACCGAAATTCGAGGGAGAATCAGAGTTAAAAAGTGATGAAATGAACGAGCAGAAGCATGCAAGATGCAGTGAGGAAAAGGACGCACCGAGGAAGACGGGGGCGTCAGTGGAGAGAAGGTCGAGGAGGAGGGACTTGCGCCGAGATGGGTCCGCTGCATCATCAGGTTGTACCTTGCGGGGAAAGTACAAGTCCTCGATGAGAGACAATCTGCCTGTTATACTCTCCTTGGCTTCACTGCCGATTGCAGTTGCATCACTACTGGATTTCGCCATCTCCAAACTTACTTTCTCCTTCAAATTCACTTCTATTGAAGATTAATGGAATACTAAATATTTATGGGAAAATCGGGTTTATGGGGCACTTTACACTAAAGATTACGTAAATGTACCCATTTTGTTATCTATTCCAAAAATGGGAAAAACGCCAACCACATTGGCGTTTCTATTAGTAAAAACGCCAACCTCATTGGCGTTTATCTTCGCGTCGTATTGGAGGTGTATTTTCGCCAAATACAGCGGCGGAAAAAAACGCCAATGAAGTTGGCGTGTTTTAAGCTAAAACGCCAATGTAGTTGGCGTGTTTAATTAATAAAATGCCAATGCAGTAGGCGTATTTACTAATAAAAACGCCACTGAGGTTGGCGTGTTATTCTTAAAAACGCCAATTTGAGCGGCGTGTTTCTGTTGAACCATATCCTTATCAGATCTCCCCCAACATCGCGACCCTAAACACTTTCCCTCCCCAAAACGCGAAAACCCTTCCCAAACGCATAAAAACCTTTCGCTCGGGTCGACCCGGTGGTGGATTTAAGCGTGGATATTTTGAATTTGGCTAATTCTTTCAACCATTAGTCCTTCTAATCGGTTAGTCTATCAAATTTTAGACTCATTCTTCTAAACATTAGTCTTCCAATATTTGATTGATTGTTGTGATAATATATATTGTAGTGTAATTAATATAATAGTTTGACCAATTATTATGGGTACACTAATATTTCGATGGATTATTATGATAGTATATATTTTAATGGAAATATTTTGACCAATTGTTATGCTATTATATGTTATAGTATATTTTATGGATTGTTATGATAATACATATTGTAGTGTATTTAATAGAATTATTTTGTCAATTTTTTGGCTGACTCTACATAATGATGAATGTAAAAATAATACATATTTATTTGTGTTTTACATTATTGCAGATAGTATGACGTGGTGTGTCAATTTATATTGGGGTGGAAAGATAATTCCCGGAGCAGTTATTTCGTATGATCCTCCTTTTGCTAAAGGATTCATTATGTTGGATGAAACAATTTCGTACGATGACCTTGTGGAAAAAATTTGTGAAAGGATGGGGATAAGCATATATGAAAACAATATTCAAATAATATGGAAACGTACTATATGCTTTGGATCCGGAGTCACGTTTATAGGTGTTCAACTAGAAGAAGTATGCATGCATCTAATGTTTAGTGAGAGTATGGTTATTGGAGGTGTAATTGAATTATATGTTGAGTATTCGGCAATTACTCAACATCATAGTCATCATGTCATAAGTTATGATGCTGGTACGTCAACGAGAGCCCAAGAACCATATTTTGCTGCAACACAAGATTTTGATGTTGGTACGTCTACGAGAGCCGAAGAACCATATTTAGCTGCAACACAAGATTTTGAAGCTGGAGGCGTGCATTTAGGGGATCGTGACAATTGTGATGTGGTGGAGGACATAATAGGTCCTGATAAAGCCGACTTTCTTGATCCACAATCACCTTATAATTCTGAAGATTCCGACACGGTTAGTACAGACTCAGATGGTGATCCGTCGGATGATGAACAATTTGTTGCTTCAAGACCATCCATTCCACTTGGAGAAACAGCAGTTGGAGAAACATCAGTTGGTGGAAGGGCAGTTGGAGGAAGAGTAGTTCCACAGTTCCCACAGCCTGGAATCAACTACTTTCGCACCTTACCAGGTCCATATGATAGTTTTGATCCCAAAAACTTTGAGCGTGATGATCCCAGTGTGCATTATTGGAGTGAAAAGGATCCTACCAATGTCGGTTTGCATACTAAATTTAGAACGAAGTTGGAATTGAAGGCAGCTGTGACTCATTGGCATTTGGAAAAAATCCGACAATATACAGTTGTTGAAAGTAAAGGAAAGAGATGGCATGCAGTTTGTAAGTGGCCACGGGGAAATCCGAAAGATACGTCCTTACCTAAATGTTTGTGGGAGTGCCGAGCAACACTGAGGAAGCATGATGAACACTGGCAAATTAGAGTGTTCAGCACTGCTCATACTTGCATGGGGGATCGTAACTATAATGGCCACGCTAATCTTTCGTCGGGTATGATAGCGTTGAGTGTTCGCCATCAGATAGAAAACGATCCTTGCTACAAGGTAAAAGCAATTGTGGCGGATATTGAAAATAGATTTCATGTCAAAGTTAGTTACAAGAAAGCATGGTATGCTCGGAGGACAGCGATTGAGCTTGTATACGGTGGATGGGAGTGGTCGTTCAAAGTTTTACCAGCTTATTTGAATGAAGTGCAAAGACAAAATCCTGGCACAATTGTGGAATGGATGCACGATGACATATTAAGCAATGGTATGAACAAGGTATTCAAGTACGTATTCTGGGCTTTTGGACCAGCTGTGGAGGCTTTTCAACTATGCAAACCAGTTTTAACGGTTGATGGAACTCATCTACGTGGACGATGTCGAGGTAAAATTCTTATTGCCGTTGGATTTGATGCTAATAAGAAATGTTTGCCTGTTGCATATGCCATTGTTGATGAGGAAACCAAAGAAAGTTGGAATTGGTTTATGGAACGCATTAGACTTCATGTAGCAAAGCATGAAATATGTGTCATATCTGATAGGCATGTGGGAATCATAGATGCAATGAATTCTCCCATATGGAAAGAAGAACCCAATGTGGGTCATCACAGATTTTGCTTGGTACATGT
The DNA here is from genome assembly GCF_004379255.2 of Salvia splendens. Taxonomy (NCBI): domain Eukaryota; kingdom Viridiplantae; phylum Streptophyta; class Magnoliopsida; order Lamiales; family Lamiaceae; genus Salvia; species Salvia splendens. Next base: position 13,780,246 of record NC_056047.1, on the reverse strand, counting down.
TAGAAAGAATGTTTTGCAGAATCACAAAGGTATCATGGTCAAAAGACTTGTTTGGAAAATTGGTATTGCTACCAAGAAGCGCAAGTTTAAGATCAGACGTCGTTTACTTCGAAACGTCAACAACGAGGCTTTGCAGTACCTTGATGCCGTGGAGTTAGAAAAATGGAATCTGGCGTATGACAAACACAAAAGATGGGGTGAGGTTTCCACTAATATGGTGGAATCTTACAACAATGTGTTGAGAGGCGCAAGACAACTCCCAATTAAAGCTTGCATTGATATGATATTCTGGAGGACAATAGAATGGTTCAATGACCGGTCAATTGCATCAACACAGTGTGCCACACCACTTACCCCGTGGGCGCATGAAAAGGTGTGCAAAAATGATGCAAAAGGTCAATTGCATAATGTGAGAGCACCCAACACAATTGCAGGGCATTATGTGGTTCGAACAAAGCGTCGAATTGGTGGAAAGGGCGCTAATAAGTGGAAGGTAAAGTACTTGGACTCGCACTGCAAATGTCAAAAGTGGCAGATGTGGAGACTTCCATGTTCACATGCAGCGGCAGTTGCGCGTTTTAGAAACGACAACATGCTGTCGCTTGTTGATCCCGTATACCGCACAAGTGTTTGGGTACACCAATATTCTACGGTGTTCAATCCACCCAGACACCAAGATTATTGGGCCGTGCCTGAATGGACTTTGCAATGTTCACGAGCTCAGTTAATGCCTAAAAGTCGCGGTCGATACCGTACTACTAGGATTCCTAATCAGATGGATGTCCGTGAAGCTGACCAGCCACGAGCCCGACGCCGATGTAAACATTGCCATCAACCAGGTCACGACAGGCGCAACTGCCCGAATGCTCATTCAAGGATGGATACTCAGTTGGTAGATGATGCCGCTGACGATTTTATGCATCCACCTCCACCTCCACCAAGATATGCAGTTCGAGGTCGTCATTCTGTCAGTCACACTGATGATGTCGATCACGATTTTATGCCTCCACCTCCACCAAGATCTGCAGTTCGAGGTCGTCACTCTGTCAGCCACACTGGTGGTACAGGCGAACACATCGGTCTCAGTGATGTCCCACATTCTCCACCTCGGTCTTCTGTGCGAGACGAATATTTTGGGGTTGATTTAGAGAATGTCGTTGTGCGAGAGACTCCTCCGTCTAGACTCTCAACCGCCAGAATCGGGAAGGGGATCCGTAGCTTTTTTACGCGGAAAAGGCGAGACAATTGAACGTATGCATTGTGTAATATTGGATTTCTGTATTTAGCAAGATTTGGACTAATGTATAGGGTAATATTTGTATGTACTTATATATTGAATAATGATGAAATGATTAAAAACTCTAACTGTGGGAGCGTTTTTTATAGGACACGCCGATGTGAGTGGCGTGTTTAAAGAGACGCCTACTTAATTGGCGTCTTTTCACTTTAAAACGCCAACGTGAATGGCGTGTTATTGCTGAAACACGCCAACGGGACTGGCGTGTTTGTTCAGAATGTCCGCTTTCGGCGTAGAAAAAACGAGCAAAGAAAAAACTAACTTAAAAACGCCAATGGCGTTGGCGTTTTTAAATAACACGCCAACGGGAATGGCGTCTTAATTAAAAACGCCAACGGGAATGGCGTGTTTGTTCAGAATGTCCGCATTCGTTGTAGAAAAAACGGGCAAAATATAAACTAACTTAAAAACGCCATTCATATTGGCGTTTTTAATGAACACGCCAACTGGACTGGCGTGTTTGTTCAGAACCGTTGTGAAAAAAACTAGAAAAATTTCTTCTAACTTATAAACGCCAATAGCATTGGCGTTTTTCACAAAGACTTACATTCACAAAAACGCCAATATCTCTTTATTTGCCTGTTTTCATTTTCATTTCTACTAGGAAATAATAATTCAGACATCCAAAGACTTAATCATAAAGACTTAAAATCAATGAGTTCAAATCAAATGAAAAAACATCAATATCAAATTACAGTAATATCAAGAGTTCAAATTAGTTCAATCGTCACGACGTTTCCGCATAAACAGACGCCGTATCCCCTTCCCAATAGTAGATGTAGATCTAGGGATCCTTGAGGGAGGAGTATCTTGAACAACAGCGTTCTCAAGATCCTCCTGCACAGACGACCGCGGTGGAGAAGCGGGGACATCACTGAGGCCAATATCTTCTCCGGTACCACCGGTATGGCTAATAGAATGACGGCCTCGAAGTGCAGAGCTCGGTGGAGGTGGGTCCTCAAAATCGTCATCGGAGTTGTGTACGAACTGCGATGACGACTCTCCGCGGACGGTTTTCTGCTTGGTTCGTCGTTTTGCCTTTTGCCTTATGGGTACGTCCACGTCCATTGCAGAGCGCTGCGAAGGAGGGTAGTCCATCAGCTGAGGCTCCCCGGATATCTGCAGTCCTTCTTCAACCATCCTCGAAATGGTTTCCATATCCGGACAGAAATGTCCTGTCGCAGCTCGGCCACTTAGAAAGTGGCGTATTTTGTGAAGCGTCTCCACCTACAATTTTTCAAAGTTAAGTACATATCATAATATGAATTTGAATAAGTAATCAGGGTTTAGTTAAGTATAAATAATGTACCGTAAAGTTATGAGAAGATGCGGTTTCGTGGAATCCCTCTTCAGCATGCACGCCGGGTTTGGTTAAATACACCACAGTGATCTGGCGAAACCAATTCATATATTCTTCCGTTGCAACAGGCTCAGTACTGTCCTCCAGATCAGTCCATATCGTAAAGTGTCTGTTGTCCCACTCCTGTATATAATTGGCGTGCCATTGAACCCAATTCCGACCAGCTTTTCCACGGCGATCCTGTTTCAAAAAATCAGAACCGTGGAACCGGGGGAGATCCGGGATATACGGTTGGACAATCCCGAATTGGCGCAACACTCGGTGTGGCAGGTGTGGCTCAGCCAGATTCCAACAAATAAGCGTTGTGATCGACATCCATATAGGACGACCGGCATCACAACTTTCCGGCAACTCCCGGTGGAGATAAGGCCTCCAAATAAACTACATGTGATACAAATTTTTCAAAATAATTTCCATAAAAACAAAAAACAAAAAACCAAAAACATTTTATAAATATATGAAGTACCTGATTAGGATGCATCATGGAGAACTGATCTCGGAAATTTTCAACACAATGTCCGGGTGCTTTTACATATGACGCCGGGCCATTCCATCTAAAAAATTTAAATTATGAGCGAAGAACACGAAAATTGATGAACATTAAGTTTAAAAACGCAATTAATGAACAACTTACGCGCTTGCACATGGTAGATAGTCTGTATGCACGGGATCTAGCATCCTCGGTCTAATATTTGGGATTCTCTCCCAAGCCCAAAGTTGTAATAGAGTTAAGGCTCCCCCTACATCCGTCCTCTTACCAACGGCCGCTTCACACAAATTGTGGTACAAGCAAGCAAGCGTCGCCCCACCCCAGCTATATGTAGAACACCGTTCTATATCCATGAAAAAGTGTAGGTAGAAGAACGGAATTTTATTTCCGGTGGCGTTGGGGATCATCAGACCACCAAGTAATAGCAGACAATAGATACGAGCCCGCTGAGCATATATGTAGTGTTCGTGGTCATCAGACAGCTCAATCCTCAATTGGCGCGATAAGCTCGTCTGCTTAAAAGCCATTTCCTTCAACTCGGATGCTTCCGGTATGAATCCTAGAAAATCCATACACCTGTCCGTCCAATATCCCGCGTCCGTCGGGGGGATGTAAGTTGTCAGAGCCTCTCCATCAACTTTCAGGCCCCATAAGACCTCCACGTCTTCCAGTGTCACAGTCGCTTCACCGACTGGAAAGTGAAACGTGTGAGTCTCTGGCATCCAACGTTCAATCAGAGCTGTGATAAGATGGTGGTCAATTTCTTTTGGTTTACCACACCTTAACATACCCCCAAACCCCATCTGGTCCACTATTGCCAAGACATATTGCTGGATGGGAACATCCCAAATTTTTCCTTCAAATCGTCGGCAGCGTACATCTTCGGATGGAACTCCTGCCCATATGTTGTTAGAGACGTGTTGTCTCTGAAAATATAATACAGATGGATCCGCAGGACCACATGCAAGCCGACGACGAGAGGTTGAAGATGATGCCATAATTTACCTACATAATTCAAATTCAACAATAACCAACCATAACATTTAATCCAATTTCATAAACCAAATTCAACAATAACCAACCATAAACCATTTCAATAATTAGATACAATTTAATCCAATATCACAAAATTGAACACCAACATCAAATAAGCAAGTTACACAACATTGCACATTCAAAATCATAAACCAATTCACCTACACAAAATTAACAATTTCAATTAACAATTCGCCCAACCTACCAATTTCAATTTTGCCTAACCTAACATTTTCAATTTGTCCAATTTCAATTTGACAAACCTAACAATATAAACAAATTTAACAATCTAAACTAATCAACCAAAACCCACATAAATCAAAACAATTTGCCCAATTTTTTAGCTATAAAAACCCTAGGGTTTAGGCTTATAATCAAATTTATACACAAATTAACTTAAACCCAACACAATCCAACATAATAATCAACAATAATATCATTCAACCAATCCAAAATGCATAATATTTCTACTCAATTCACAACCCATTACAAACCCTAGCTATCCACCAATTACTATAATTATGTAAAAGGTAAGCATACTAACCGAATAAAATAGATGAATTTGGGGGAGAATAGCACCGATTGATGAATGTAGGCCGAAATCACGGAGAGAAGGCGCGCAGCTGGAGAAATCGCGAAGGCTGTGTGTTGTGAGGTTTTCGCGATTTGGGGGAGGAACGCCTGGTATATCAGTCTGATTAAACACGCCACTCAGGTTGGCGTTTTTTATGATTAAGTAAATACGCCACTCCGGTTGGCGTCTTTTACAAAACGTCAATATGTTCGGCGTTTCAACAAAGAAAACACGCCATTTACAAATGCGTTTTTTTTATTTATACACGCCAACCAAGTTGGCGTGTTTAATCGTAATTACAATCCGAGAGCATACACCCAAAATACGGCACAAGTATAAAACGCCATCATCGTTGGCGTATTTACCTTAAAACACGCCAATGACGTTGGCGTATTTACTAATAAAAACGCCAATGTGGTTGGCGTTTTTCCCATTTGTGGAATAGATAACAAAATGGGTACATTTACGTAATATTTAGTGTAAACTCCCCCATAAACCCGATTTTCCCAAATATTTATATTGCTAGTATTGGTTCACTATATTATTTAATGAATTAATCCTATTTAATCAATTGATTAATTTTAAATCTGTAAAATACTACTAGTATATATATTGGATTATAGAGCGAACATTTTTTTTTCTCCAACAAGCAAAGTTCAAAATGCAGAAACGCAGCTTCAGTCTCGTACAGACCGTTGCTACAGCCGGTATCTTCTCCGCCGTCTCCTTTTGGTATTTCTTTAATCGCTTATCAACTCTCGTATCTCTCTCTTCATTTTAAAACAACTATAAATGGGGGAAAAAGAGAAAAATATGTGTTGTAATTTGCTTCGTGTTTAATGGCAGGTATGGGTTCATGTTTGGCAGAGAATCAGCGCGCAAGGAGCTCGGTGATCTGATTGAAAGCCTCCGCGGCACTGGCTCCGGTCCTTCTCCGCCCTCGCCGGAAAACTCCTAGAATGGTTACCAATTGCAACTCAATCTTCCAGAATACTAATTTTCTACCAATAACAATGTTTGTATTTAGTACTCTGTCATTTTCATGTGTATCTCATGAATTAAATGGTTTCGCCTCTCTGAGAATTAGAATTCGATCCTGGAAGTAAAGTAACTTTAGATTGATTTTACCAACATTTTACACGGGGTTTGGTTTCTCAATCTGGAGTATTGTTTGCGATTTTCCGTTGTATATGCTGCTAAACGTATACATTTATACTCCATCCGTTCCTTGTTAGTTGAGTTACTTCTTCTTTTCGGCATGAAGATTAAGAAAAAGATGTTTAGTGTTAAGTGGAGGTAGAATAAAGTAAGAGAGTTGAAAATAGAATAAAGTAGGAGAGAGTATTACTCTTTGCCAAAAATAGAAATGATTCAGTTATCTTGGAACTTCTTGAAATGGAAAAACGACTCAATTAACAAGGCACGGTGAGTATTTTATTAGAATTTGATGAGGTAACACTGAAAATTTTGGCTTAGCTCAAAGCATCAGAATCAATTTTCCAAAACACAATTGTAGAAAAGTTTCATTTTCACTGTTTTGTGATGGAGGGTAGCACAGACACGCCCTCACGATGTTGCTGTTTTCAACATCATGTTAAAGTAAAATGATTTGGAAGTGATTTGAGTTTCAGATCTCCTTGTTTGGAGTAAATATTCCTTTTTTAATTCAGGGATGAATATTTTATTCAAAAGACAGGGCTGATTGTGGCCTGATTTATTTGAACTAAGTTTTCTGAAAGGTGTTTTAACTTCTGTTCCTTTCCTCCAACACATTCTATACATGCCATGATATAAAATAATATCATTGGTATACATTTGGTTGCATTTGTACTACTGGAATATGAGGTACCGTAAAACACTGTTCACAACTTCACTATTTCATGGTAGACGACCTTGCTGTAACAGTGAAATTTACAAGTAGTGCCTGTTTTGGATATTTATATAGTAGACCATGTATGATTTTTGGAAACATTGGTCTTAGTATGCCCCTGCACTGTAAATGTACCATGTTTTTGACAGACTTAAAGGAGTAAACTCTACCCTTTGCTTTACTTACAGTAATAAATACCATCCTTAGGTACCGTACAAGTTCAATGCAGTTAGGTTGCATTTGGTTTCAGATCACTTGAGGACTTGAACCATCTTCAACGCCATATATTGTACTAGTGCAATCATCATGACAATAATGTCCAAGTCCATGCATGTTACTCTTTTGACTCAATTAATCCCATAATTCATCACTTTTGTGTTTGATTATTTTTATCAAATAACTTTCCAGGTATTTGGTTGTTTGCATTGCAGAATAATACTGAACACTATGATCATTGTTATGCGGATAATACCAAAATAGTACACATTTAACAAAATTCTACTAGCATCAAGAAAGAACAATTAGAAAAGCATTATGCAGGAAATAAATAGCCATGCCTTCCTGGAATAAGATATAAATTGGTTAGCCGTTGAACTTCTCCAGTTCTCACTGAACACTTCTGGTAGTTACCTTTAGCTCTAACCTTTGTACAAGAGTTGTGTATTGCTTTGAGCACGAATAACTCTTTACCAAATTTTAATCGAGATAGGCATGTAACCATTTTCAGTGTGACTTATGCTTGATCTACATAGATCTGTATATTCTTGTAATATTGTTTCGGTATGGCTTCTATTTTCCGTACTCATGCACCTATACATATACACATGTGCAATTATACAAGGGCTGCTTCACTTTCCTTCCTCATATTGTTTTGCTTGATAAATCCCACATACAGGTCAGTTCCGACCCTATCACTGTCCGGAAGTCTCGTGCTTCTACCACCTTCAGACATGCTTTTGACAAATTCAACCAAATTCCTCCAGTTCTCAGCTTCAAATAATCTCTTATTCATCCTTAAATAAGTAAATGCACTCAATGCGTTTCCTGAATCTGATCTACTTGTCGCCAACACTTGCGAAAATGCTCCTCCATCATACCTCTCCAGTGCATTCTCTCCTGCAAGTTCTGTTCCTGCAAGTTTAGTTGCCATCTTGACTTGCCTGACTAGACCTTCTGGCGAGCAGTTAGCTTCGTTCGGCTGCTCTCCATCCCTCATCTCCATACAAGTGAAGTTCAAGACAACACCGTGTTTTGCCATCATTCTTGCTATCGGTAGGTAGCCATCTCTATGCCTTGTATTGTAGTATCCTGCTGTTAGCTCTGCTGCGTGAGATCTTGTTTTGTAATGCCAATGAATTCCCGCCACTTTTCCAGATAGTTTGGCTCCAGTCCCTTGAAATATTATATTTGCTGCGTTGAGCATCTTTTCTCCATGGTCAAGTAGCTTACCGGAATACCACTCCATGAAAAACTGTCCATACTCACTATTCCACGTACCATCCCTCTGAAAAAAGCCAGTATCTTCAGGAAACTGGTTGTATTGTCCAGCATCATGAGGCCCTTGCTGTCCCCAGTCATCTTTCCCGATTGCCTCTGCTGCCGCTGCCAGCGAAGCTCTCATATACTGTTTTGGATTAACATGTCAGTAAACTAATGATGCATGAACACATTGAATCCATTTTCTGTGGTAACTGGTAACCATTAAGTAATTACCTTGTCATAACACTGGAATTCTCCTATTCCTGGAAATCTCCAGGTGCCATTGCTTTCTGGATAGGATGGATATCTTAGCTCTCCGCAGGGTCCCATCCCCACTTGGACCTCCTGATTATAAAAAAAGAAATTTGGAATTGTTTCAGTAGGTGAAAGCTATTGTCTGTACTCTATATTATCTAACATTAATATGTTATGAGACCTTAATACTCCCTCCGTCCACCAAAAAGAGTCCCATGGGTGGACGGCACGGGTTTCAATGAGAAATAAGTACAGAGAGAGAAAATTAGAAAAAAATGGGTAAAGTATGAGAGAAAAGAAAAGGTGAGTAGAATAGTGTTAATAATTTGAAAGAAACTTTCCATTTTTGGATGGGACTATTTTTTGTGGACATCCCAAAATGCAAAGATGATACTATTTTCATAAGCCTAGAATGATCTACTAGTCAATTACATAGATATTATCTTAAGCATAGCACATGAACTATTCGAGGTCATAAGCAATACAGTTCTTCTTTAAAGATCTTTATCGTTGGGCTTAGCTTAGTTCTTTTCAAGCGGAATTGTAGCTTCATAACATATGGAGCTTTAATGAAACATACAGAACTATTAAATCACTGAATATTAAAAAGCACCAGTTGAATATCTTGATCTTGATAGTCTCATATAAAAACCTGTGTATTCCATCTAGTCCCAACATTTTTATTGTGTAGTGGAACTCAGGTACCTTTAAAATCCTTTTCATGCTACTCCTACTCTTACAGGAGTATATGCCATTTTCTGCTATCTGAGTTTGTGGTTATTTGAAATAACACTCTTGTCTCTTATTTCATTTTGTACTACCATTGGAAATCTTAATCTTTTGAATTAGCTTTACTAATGCAATAAGCTATGTAATAACTAATAAGTGATAAGGAAAAGCTAGAATAGATTTAGAAGCCTTACCACAACAACGTCTCCAATGTAGTCCTTGAATATCTTTCTGAAACTCCTCATAAAGTCAGAATAGACTTGGATTGGTGTTCTTCCTCTAAGGACAGCTAGTGAATCACAACCCAAGGATATATACTCTGGGTTGCGGCGACCTGATTTATCTGTGTAGACAAGGTCAGGATTTTTGCTAATCTCTTCAAGTACCCATGGTGGTAGAGGAATACTGCAATGACAATGTCACAAGATAAGTTATGCTATTAGTGAAGATTCTAGAGCAGGCTTCTTGTTTGATTTGAAAATTTATGCCTTAATAAGTAGACCAGAAGATGCATATTAACTGTTACAGAGGGAAAGAGGTCATATGATACTTACGTGCAAGAATCTCCAACATTTCCTCCACACTGATGAAAAGACATGACGACTTGAAGCTTCAAGCCGATCTTCTTGACCATCTTTATGAGTTCAGCATAGCCTTCCCAATTGTATTTCAGAGGTCCATCTTTTTCTACCAGACCCCACCACACATCAACCATAACTCCTTCAACTCCTGAGCTTTTCAAGGCCATCAAACTAGCTAACATTGCTCTAGGTTTGTTAAGAGTCCCCCCTAGAGATATTGTGTCAAGCGGTAGCATGACGAAAACAGGCACCCTCAAATTGTCATGGCTATGGCTGTGAGGAACTGTCATTCCATGAAGTTTCTCCCCCAGCTCATTCACTCCTTCTGAATATGAAGAGATTCCTTCTGCCGGTGAGAGTTGGGCTTCATGCGTTGAATTCTTTGCTCGCTGCTGGTTTGACGGTGGTTTGATCTGAGAAAAACTAACTGCACCAGTGAAATCATCAGAAGTTCTAGAACTCCTGTTATCTTTAGATTTGATAAAAGAGGTGGAAGAATGAAGTGTTAAAGCCATTTTTCTCTTTTGCTGAGTTAAGAGATATGGAAAGAATGGAGGCTGCTGGTGTTTATATATAAAGATTACCAGTTGCTGACACTAACAAGACAATTTTGGTGGGCTCTAGTTTGAAAAGGTAAAAGTGCAAAAGATCAAACCAGTCGCTTTACGCTTTCAGAGTCTTTCTTGGGACGCGCTTACACTTTTCACATCTCAGAACCCTCTAGGGTGAAAGAATCTGCTGTAATTTCAAGATTTTCCTAAATAAGATGCAGGATTGCAAATATGTTGTTTGATTTGATTGTGGTCAAGCAACAGCATTTAGATGCATCATTTTAAAATGTGATGATCCTACTTTATTACTGATACTCTAACTAGAACTCCGCATGAAAGATTTGGTAATCTCATCTTTGCAGGTCCACTCAGATTATTAATATCTCATTGATGTGGTTCTACTGCTGCATCCCCTTAGTGTGGTAAGAAAGTAGAAAGTCGCATTGTTATATTACGATAAATTCTACCGTTGATGCATAATTGTTGCTGCTCACAGATTTGCATGAACAGGAAGAAAGGTTAACTCTCTTAAGTGTCTCTAATTAGTCGAATGCAGATGTTGATCAGTTTGCTTTCACTATTGTTATATCACCAGTAGGCAGTAACTAGCAATGGCGTTAACTTAGCATCATGTGTGTTTACTTCTTCAAATGATATGAAGAAAGATATTTATGAGTACCCCCAGATATTTGTTAGCATAGCATTATTTATGGTTTTGGTTGAGGGATGGTGATCGGATATTCTAATTTTTGATATTTTTTTAATGGAATCTACTTGGAAAGAGGTTAAATCAAAGTGTTGGAGTTAAATTAGCAAATGTAGCTGTTCTGAGTGTCAGCCACATCTGTTTGATGATTAATATGTGGCTTTCTTTGTATGTGCCCCACCGACTTTTCTAATTTGGCCTTTGTTAAAGAAGACACACTGCATGAGTGGATGTGAATAATCTGCAATTTTGTAATTTCTTTTGTTAGTTTGTTAAATTGTGTGTTAAGATAAGCATGAAAAAATGATCTTCTTTTGGGCTGGAATTTGTGGTTGTAGGCAAAGTCTATGGTTGGATAATTATCAGAATTCCTTCTTTGTTATTAGAGATAACTACTGCATCGATCTATATGTCTAAGTGGTGTAATTGATGGTTCTAATTGAGTTGTTCATTTTACAGGGCTCATGTATCGAACCGAACTTCAAATAACTCTTGTGATGGCTTGGTTCATTTACTACTCAAACATCTTATCCTTCAAATATTCGATACTCCCCCGCTAGCCACTCCACAGAGGATAATAGTTCTGAGTGAGTGATATGAGTTTTAAAAGAGTGAGTTGGACTTTTTCTTGTAGACTGATGTAGTATTGAATATTTGAGGATAAGATGATCAAAACATGACAACTGATTCTCTTTCATTTTATAAATTTAGAGTTGATTTTGTTATATAATTGACCAAAAACTTAGATCTTCGCACACATTTGGCATGGTGCTAGAACCTTGGACATATACCACTTAGTTTAACAAATTTCAGTTTACTTACCATTACTGTGGCAGCAGGTACAGGTTTCTCCACATTAATACACACACTATGTTCATTGTGTTTCATTATTTTCATGTCTCGAGATAGAGATGTAACAACAAATTTTTTCATGTGCATTTAAGTTTGTTATGACTTAACGAGGTTGACATTTCTTTTTTTTTTCTGAGGAATTTGATTGGTTATTCCATTGATAGGTTTTTGATCGAAATATATTCATATTAGCACAAGAGTATTGTTTTGACTAAAGTCTAAAATTGGTCTCATATATTTGTGCAAATATTTTTGATCCTACACATTTGTTAGTTTATAATCCTAAATAATAGTATATTTTGGTCCATATTTAATAACTCCGTAAAAAAATTAATGATCAACTATATTTTAACTTGATTGATGGATTAAATATCGATCAAAGCATATTGTTTAGGACCAAAAGCTAACACACTTAAAATGAATAAGACTACAAAGATTTTTATGCAAATGTACGCAACCAACTTTGGACTTTAAAACGCTATTGATTTTTACGAAATTATTAAATATGAACAAAATATATTATTTAGGACCAAGAGCTAACACACTTACTATAGTACTATAAGACAAACTAAATTTTGTTTGAATAAATGTTAGGATTCAATTTTGGACTTTATTTTTAAAATTTTTACATTAATATCTTTTGATAAAAAAACTACTGATATTTTTTAATGTGTATAGTTTATATAGTACAAAAACTAAAACAATTTTATCTTAAGTAATGTACGAATTTGTCTATAGATCTGTATTGTGGGCTTAAATTAGATAGACATTAAAGACTACAAAATAAAGTATAGATTACGTTTCAAATTTTCAATATGGATTATAACTACAAATGGATTCAAGAGAGTCAAACATGCAAAATCTAGTTGTAAAGAAAATTTAACATATGCCCCTGAAATAAGAAGAAAATAAGGTGGTACAATGGGTTCAACGAAAATAGGCGGTACAATCATATTGTTTTTAGATGGAATGAGTATTCCTAATATCAAATATCTTAGGTTCGAGTCTCACCAATATTCTATTGGTCTGAGTCCATCACATCGAATTTTCTAAATATGGCTTGTAGACTTTTGCACGAGGACATGCAATCAATATAATGACTCTCAATTTCCATGAACACTATAAAATGTCAAACTGAAAGCAGTCGTTCAAACTCAGCTGTAAGAAAGTTAGGTTTTGATGTATTGCAATGACAGCAACTCAGCTAAACTAGCAAATATCTTGGTATATTCATAAGATATTTTCAGGTAGCACTGCGTGTTGTTGTCATTCATAAGATATTTTCACAAGACATGTGATCCAACTTCACTCTGATATTTTATGCAACAATTATAGCTTTTGCAGTTGATATTTTAACGAAACAATGATATAGCATCAGCATTTGTCTTTTTCATTGCATTGGACGAGAGAGATCACATATTGGCTGAATACATATTCAATAGTATACTGTCTGGCTTGAAGAAAATACTTTGATAATACATCATTAGATCCTCACTTATTCTGACACACTAATATAAGATCTAATGTGTAGTAGTACATAACATTAATTGGTATCAGTAAGCAGCCCCAAGTAGAAGCACTTCGATGTGAATTTAAGAATCTGCGACAGGAAAAGCAGAGCCAATTCTGTTGCCGAGACGATAGCACTTGATATTCACAGGGTATGGACCAAGTTCAACATGGTTTTCTTCCTGTCCAAGATAGAAGCATAGAGTGTAGATTGCAAACTCAAATTCAGGGCTCACTCCCACCAATGTGCTTGACACCGACTTCAGAACACCATTCCATTCAAACTGAATGGTAAGCAGATGCGATTCAGAGTCCGGCTGCAACAAATGGGAAAGAAATTACAATTTTCGAAATAGAAAAAAGGGCAACAGTTCGTCTCAGTTATACAGTTGAAGATTTCTTACATAGAACGTGTGAATGCTAAACACCTGTCTGTATAATCAATCAATGCAGCACTCTCAGAATCTAGAAATGTGAGTCGATTCTGCCCTCAATGCATATATAGCCAAATAACTTCTACAGATAAAAATGATTTACATCTACTATGCCCTTAGTATTAATGATCAAGCTAGCAGTTTGTTGTTGATAAAGACATCCAACTTCAATATAGTTGGAGAAGCTTCTGGATAATGTTTAGAAAAGCAACATCCAACACTTCATCCACAACTTGAGAGATAAATAACACAATCGTAAAAAGGAAGGATAGAAAAGGATCAAAATGGCGAGAGAACAGAAACATTCAACACTTCAGCCACAGCTTATGCATGATTGTCTTAGTTATCTAGATTGGGAAACATCATTCGTGATGAGCTGAGAGCTTTAGGGAAATGGATATGGGGAATAAGACAGCTGATGGATATTCACATCCAAACATAGATATCATGGTAGACAGGGGTTTGGGCTATGCAGTTTTTCATAGAAGGGAACTTACAACAATATTTATCCACATTCCATAATCACAATTCAAGATAGTATTTCAAGATTTTATCAGTAGAGGAGGTTAGTGAAGTAAAAATCAACAGGACATTCCATAAGGTATGGTTTCATATTGCACTACCTGCTCAACACACAGAAGTTGGCTGATTGAAAGTAAATTACTTACTGTGTTCCCACGCCTTCGAGGAAAAATATAGCCCTGATAGTTAACTCTCCCCTTAGCCTCTTCTAAGTAGAACTGAAGAGAAAAAAAGCAGCAGTTAGAAGAAGATACTAAGTTATAGAATGAGCGTAAGGACATGACTGGAATTCGAAGAACTGGAGCTAATGCAAGCAATGTGGTTACAATATTCATGTGCATGGATTTAATGGTAGCAGTACAAGAGAGAGGTCATGTTTTATTTTTTGAAATTCTCAATCAATGGTGGAAAATCAAAGAGTTAGTACTCTTTCTGGTCTTTTGATTCATTAACTAAAACTATAGTATCCGCCTCGAATTACGCTATAGTCACAGAAATGATCTTCTTCTACAAAGAAATTGTCATAGTACACAAATGCATTTGCATCATCCATGTAAAAGATTTAGTAGACCAGATAACTGTAGATTGTTAGTTGTTACCTGAATCCAGTTATGAAATCCTGAGACTTCTTGCTCTCCCCGTTGTTTGATTTCTCCAACAAAAACATGCTCAAAAGCCGATGAACTACCAGATGTACCTCCTCGGCCATAAAGATCAAACCAAAAACCTGCAAGCATTCTCTTAAAATCCTCATAGTTCTCTGATATAACCCCCTTTGCTGACAGATACTTGTAAAGGTATTTAATTACAGCAGTTCGGCTTATCTCTTCTATGAATGCCTTTTGCTCTTGCTTCTCTTCAGAAGTCACAACTTCTTTGCACCCCTGCTCTGGATTATAATTATCAAGAAGAGCACAGAAACGTGAATATGTAGGCCTCCTGAAGATATCTTCGCTCAGCCAGGTAAATAAGCTCGCATCTGCCATGTCTTCCTTTTGATAAACCTTCTTTCCTTCGCCACAATCAATCTCATAATCCTTCCCAGGAACTAAGCGATTTGAATCAAGATCCCACAGTTTGTTAAGAGCCTTTCCTATATCAGCAAGTTCTTCTTCTGAGGGTTCTATGCCAGTGCCATAATCAACGTCACCTGAATATTCTTGCTCATCGATGGGGCGCTTGTAATTATTCCACTGGTTTTTAGGAACCTAAACAACAGAGATAAATAGTTCATGAAATATGGTATAACAAAATGTTTTCATAAAATGGCTACCATGTGACTATTTGTGCTTCTGTGAGACTTTCAACAAATATAGTAAGAGAATTGGGTACTCAATGAACTCATTCTATTATCTTACTATTATTCAATTTTGTGCACAAGAAAGTCACCTTCTGTGCAAATGGTTACTAAAATATAAGCATTAAACCACAAAGAAGTGCCAATACAATGCTGACTCCTACAACAAACAGACTCCAGTCTTTTACTAATATCAATTGAAACATCAACAGTCTATGTTTGTTAAAGTTCTAAAGATACCTTGTGATTCTTCTTTGAAGGCGGCTTACGGCCCACAGTCTCCCAACCATCATCATTTGTCTCTCCATACTGCAACATAAAACCAAAAGTAAATGTAAAATATTTGAAGTGAAACCTACCTTGTCAAGATATTTTGATTTCCGAGGTACTAATAAAAAGTGCCGTTTTGACTAAGACATTAAAGATGTGGCAAAGAACACAAAGAATGAAAGATATATGCCCAAATTTGTGAATTGACATATGAGAAAATAAAGAGACTAATTGTAAGTTAGGTGATCAATAAAGCTAGAGTAAGAAGGGACGAACAGTCCCTTTTGGGGATGGCCTAGTGATGCAATGAGTGGTTGAATCTAACCAATGTCTCTATAGGTATAAGCATGCCATACCATCTGCAGACAGGAGCCGATCTAAGCTCGGACCCTGGGATCATCCAGGAAATTCACATTTTTTATTATTCTAGTTTAGCCAAATCCTAGCTCCTTCTCTGTTTCAAATTATTTCATAAAATGGTGGTTTACCAGTGCACACATTGAATGTAGTAGTTGTGAATACTCGTAAACACAATAAAAACAAAAATAAAAATAAAAGAAGAAAATGAGACCTCTTGGGTTGTAGCTGCAGGGCGCGATCCTCCCGATCCCCACTCATTCTGTTCATACGTCTCCTTTCTTCCTGATTGCCGCTGCTCACTCATCTCCTTCCGCTGCATACAGTTATAGTACTACATTTACAACAATCTGAGTTCTACACAATTCAAGGAAAGAGGGGAGATTAACTACCGGCGCGTGGTGCGAGGCAGGTCTACGATTAGTCTGATCTTCTTCTTCCTGCTCCCCGCCCACCACCTGCGCAATTTAGTCCGGATCAGATCAATAAAATCTCCACAGATTGATAGATGAGTAGAAACCTCAGCCCAAGTGGATCTAGATCGCTCATCGCGACTGTCATCATCATCATCATCATCATTATCACGACCGCGATTAGGATTCAACACTGCATCAGCGAGTCCGCGTATTAAACCCTCCATTTCGGATGTGAGATTTTGCTGTGTGTTTTGGTGATGAAATGATTGAAGAAGACTCATCCAATCATGTGAGCTAAATTAATTATAGTATCTGCCGACGCTTCCTACTTAACTGTCTATTTGACTTCACCAACTAAACTAAGAAACATAAGGCATATAAATAAATGTATGCGTATTATACAGGTTATTGATTTTGTGATCCATTATTTTGCACACTTATTATTATTATTATTATTTGTGAACTTAATTGATTGATTAAAGTAGATGCAAAACTAATATAGTTGAATAAAAGTAAATGTCATATTCTAATAGAGTTTTTTCCGGCAAATAGTCTAGTGAAATTTTATTTTAGTCGAATAGAAGTAAATGTCATATTCTAATAGAGTTTTTCGGAATATTCGATGAATAGATATTATAAATTGATAAAAAATAATATTGAGTATTTAATGAATAATTAGGGATGCCAATCTAACTGAAACCCGTAGGTCGGCCCAAATAGCCAGATAAAATAGCGAGTTAGAGCTGTAATATCACAACTAGGGATGTCAATGTAACCCGAACCCGCGGGCCGGCCCGAATAACCCGATAAAAATACAGGGTTAGGGTTGTAATTTCGCAACCCGAATTTAAAATCGGGCCATTCGGGCTGACCCGTTCGGGTTGTCGGGTTAGGCGGGCTGACCCGTTCGGGTTACGGGTCGGCCCGTCGGGTTGGAGGCTTCTGCACAGCGAGCAGTTTTTATAACGGTCATAACTTTCTCTACAAAGCTCCGATTGAGGCGTGCAATATATCCACGCGAAGCTCTTTCGAAGACGAAGAGAATGATATGTATTAGAGGTTTATCAGACTTCAAAATCGCGAGAAACATTGACTCAAACAAGGCTGCTGCACATCCACATATTTTGTGTGCATTTTCTAATCAATTTTCTATCATTTCTCAACAAACATGTAAACATACCAAAATATAGAAATATAATCAAAATCATCCAAGACAACCTTCTAAAACCATGCAAAATCCAAATGCGTCAACCAACTATATAAGATCACGAAAAAATCACTATGTAGTTCGTGGATTCATAAATACTCGTATATAAAAGCTTTCTTTTAGTATATTTCCAATATAATAGTGCAAAGTGTTTTGACTTCGCTTTGTCATTGATTTATGTAGTTCGTGGATTCATAAATACTCGTATACAAATTGGCATATTTTTTTGAAAATATTAAAAGAATTAAAAATACGCATTGGCCCGAATAACCCGGTGGGTTAGCCCGAAACCCGAAGGGTTAGGGTTAGGGTTAGGGTCGAACTTTTATAACCCGAAAAAATCATAACCCGAATAGCCCGTACCCGAATGGCCCGACAACCCGAACGGGTTGGTCCGATTGACATCCCTAATCACAACCGAATAGGAAAACGGGTTAGCCCATTAGGTTGATGGGTTAAAGTTTAAATGGGTTAGCTAGGAGGGTTGTGGGTTGCCTGGATGGGTTGTAGTTTTTAATTAAAAATACTATACAAAGTTAATTTTAAAGTTTTTCTTGTACTTTTAGATTTCATTTACCTCAATTCACTAATCTTCTTCAATCTTCATTCCACATCACCACCTCCAAAGCCAATCAAGACAAAATTGGGAATGTACCCATCTACATCCTAATATATTTATCATTTTAATAGTGATTCATGTAAGATACGATTTCTAATTTTCATAAAAATTGATTATGAACAATGCCAAACTAATGACAAGTTTTCAAATTGATTGCTCTAATTCTGATTTATCTTTGTTTATGTTGTAGTTGATATCATGCAAATTTAAAAATATTGTATGATTTTAAAACTAAGAGAGAAAATATTTAAAATTTAGAATGGTTTTATAGAAAAAAAAATAATTACTAGTGTTTGTTTTCGAAAGCTTTTTGGCATGAATAGCGCCCAATAGGTTTGATCGAAACTTGGTGGATTAGAGTTACGGTTGAAAATCTATAGCCTAAAAAATCATAACCCGAATAGTCCATTAACCCGAGTGAGTTGACCTGAACCCGAACGGGTTAACCCAATTGACATCCATACTCAAATCAATCAATCTATAATTTATACGTATATAAAAAGAGTGTTTTGAGAGAAATAATCTGAAAGCTATCGGAATAATGATAAAATTATTATATATCTATCTCATTAAAAATGAAATGTGTTCTTTTTTAGATTGTCCCAATAGAAACAAACTTTTCCAAAAAAGAGACAACATCACCTCTCTTACTTTATTCTCTCTTGATTAACTCACAAAACAACACTACATGCAATCTTGTCTCTAAAAGGAATGCTTCTATTTGGTGGGACGAATTATAACTTGAATTTTGATTTGTAATGAATAAATGATTTTTTGTTTTTCCTATCTTAACTATGAATTGAATGCACATCTGAAATATATCATTTAAATTTTTCTTAACTTCATAATCATGTAAAACTTCGAATAAAATATATACATATTTCTAAAAAACATATAATTAAGAATAAGTTATTTTTAGTAGAATAATATTATTTTAAAACCATTAAAATGCGCTCGAATTTAGTTATTAAGTGATAATAATATATATATATTTTATAATGATTAGTTTAAAGATACACCAATAGATTGGGCTAGAGTATTACTTTATTTGCCCCAAGGTACATGCACTTTGCATTGTACTATTCGTTTCATGTCATCCAAGCTACTTGTATCATTTTCTTTTTTATCAAAATTTTTGCCTCTCATATCTTTATTCCTTTTTATACTTTATTCTAACATTTAAACATTAACTTTTTAAATATTATTAATATAATTGCTCTCCAATATCAAATCGTTTTATAATTAATATATCTGTGTTTATTTTTTTATTTATTTAACCATATTTTTTCTATTACACAAACTTTTAGTACTATCTATATTAATTAGTACTATATTTCAAATTCATATAATAATAAAGTAATATTAAATTAAATTTTGGAAAAATTATTAAGTCATGCATCGCACATGATGGATACTAGTAGTTGATAAACGAGTAAAAAGAGGAATGTAATTGATCATTTTTATAAATAAATATAACATTTTAATAGCCAAGAAAAAAAGTGAAAGTAAACAGTATTTAACTTTAGGACTTAATTGATTAGTGTGACTCATAAAATGTGCAATGCACAACCACTGCTAGTAATTACTCCCTCCGTCCCAACTAAGTTGAGACGTATTCCTTTTTGAGATGTTCCAACTAAATTGAGTCATTTCATTTTTTAACAAAAAAACAAAACATCCAATCAGTCTTACTTTATTCCACCATCTACTTTACTAGCATCTCTTTATCTTTCCTACTCCCTCTGTCCCCAAAGAATATGCACTTTGAGATCAACACACGTTTTAATGTAAAATTAGTGAAGTAAGAAAAAGATAGAGAGAAAAAGTAAATAAAGTATTGTTAGTGGAAAATAAATCCCAGCTCATCAGAGAGAAAAGACTTTCTAAAATTTAAAAAATACATATTCTTGAGAGGCGGAGGAAGCATTTTATTCATCTCTCTTAATTTTCAACACAATTTCTTCATCTCCGTGCCCAACAATTATGTTTTAACTTAGTTGGGACGGAGGGAGTAGAAAGTACTACTACAACTACTAAGTTTACAAAAAGTTGCCCCAACAACTAATTTAAAAACATACGGAAACATTACTGTATAAGCTGCACTTTAGAAAATTAATTATTGAGAAATCAATATCTTTACATATGAATGTAATTTTGGTAGCTCGAGGTAAAAATCGCTAGTAATAATATATACTACTACAAGCTTAACTCAACCATCAAAATTAACCGGGGGGTTTTTCAGAGTGAAATGCAATTCGTATAAAATAAACCAACTGGATATTCACAATCACAACTTTTGGATCTCCTCAAGCATCTTTCTCGCATTCAAAATGTAGCAAAAATTTTCCGAAAACCACAGCTCTACACATCCGAAATCTATGATTAGACGAAAAATATGTAATCTGAGGAAATAAAAACTCCAATTGATTTTATGTAAGAGGAAAGCCTTATTCAGTTTGAGACATCAGCACATGAATGTAGTTGGGGGTTATCAATAACCCTCTTGGGCTTCCACTCCGTTTCTTCCCGAGGCTGCCTTAATGCAATAAAATGAAGAGCTTCGCTGTTCGATTGGTAAATATGACACCCCCATGGATAAGAGTCGGGAGCTGACCATATCTTCTGTTCTTCCAATGACGTCTCTTCACAAAGAGATTCAGCTACGCAGTAGACATAGTCGAGTTCTGGCTCTGCAAAATATGGCACAGCAACACATCCAAGAGAGACATACCCCTCGGGAGCACGTGGATGCCAAATCGATACAGGATTTTTGTAGTCGTCAATACAGTTTCTCCATACCTGCAAGGGATATTAATGTGAAAATCAACATTTCATTTTCAATTTTAATTCCACTTAGCATACAACTAACGTAAAAATTAAGTAAACTTGGTTCAAACTTATATAGCCAGCCTATATGGTAACAAGAAATAGTTTACTAATGGAAGAAGCAGATTCTACTGAACTAAATCATAAATTTGATGTAATTTCACCATAGAGAAAAAGATTGTGACTTTCAAAGAGACTTCAAAAAATCGCATGATATAAAAATAAACAAAACCAAAAGTTGGCGAAAACAAAGTCTGGGTGGTTATTATTACAAAGAAGGTTTAGGGCTGGGAAGAATTCAAATCCTTGGCCATCTCTAGTGAAGGTGGAAATTTGTTGAAATTCATAAAGGCCAACAGAAATCAAACATAACTTAAGCACCAAAGGATGTCTTACCAGATCATAACCAACTGGAGAGGCAAACAATTTATCACAATTGTTATATACTGCTGCAACATTTGGTGGATGACAGCCAGGACGAGCTATATCACCAATCGATACATACCTGAAGGATAAACTGTGTTAAGCAAGGAGGGTGGTAATAAATTAATAATCATTCGAATACCTTCAGAAGAAAAGCTTTTTCTAATCATTCCTTAAAGTATAACTATTATTACATCCAAAATTTTTGGTTCCAGTAAGAGCAAGCCATAAATATTTTACAAGAGACCTTGTAAAAGAAGAAATGTAGAATATTTATGAAAGATATTTTCATATAACAACCTTCTATTATATCCTTGATGTCAGAGAAATCAGAGTACTGAGATATCAGAACTTACCCATCAGGACAAACTGGCCGCCAGATACTACAAATTTTGTCACTGCCCATGCTCTAAAAAATTGAGTAAAATTATTAGACAATAGAACTTGATTTACAAGTTATTCTACAAATTAGATAAGGATGATCCGATATTTTATAGCACTGACCTGCTTTCGGCAGAAAGTACATCGACCTTTCGGTTCTCGCTCGCTGCTCCAAATCCTTGAAAAGTTAACACTGTGTTCCACAAATTTCTGTTCACTGGAAGTGGAACCTAAAGAAGAAAGTCGTAATGATTTGATGATGGCTATATTCTTTTTATGATGTTCTCTTGCACCAACTTCTCTCCTACCAGAATATCCCTGTCTTTGGCTTGAGGGAACCTGCAGAAACAAGAAAACATTAAACAACAATACGAGCGGCATCATGGTACATATTAGCTTGATAGTCCAATAAAGACCTGTTTTTCGTTGTTCTTATGTGCCATCCACATCTTACACGCCACTGAGCAGATTCTAACTGCTTGTGGCTCTCTGTCTTCTGAGAGTTGTTCAGTGCTACACTTTATCACTCGAACAAAGCTCTCACCTTTCCTGAAGGTTTTGAGATGGATAATCAAATGAGAAGGGCTAGGGTAGCCAGCTTTGGCCAATTCCAGTGCCATGACTTCTTCCCAAGGCGCATCCCACATTATTTTGCAGGGCTTTTTATCCATCGCATCAGGGGCCATACACTTCACACACAAGATATTATGGAATTTCTAAAGGTAAGTACTTTTATGATGAGGGTTAAACTCTGAAGGACATAGGATCAAGCAATTTACCTGGAGAAGCATCACTCGCCTATTTGTCACTAAAACAATCCGTTGATAGGGCACCGCAAAGTAATCTTCATAGTAATCTGACCATGCAAATTTAGATGGCTCTTTGAATATTTCGGTACATCCCAAATTCCGACTTGCTTCAGCAAGGTAAAGTATCATCTGAAACAGAGCATGCCAGGTCAGTGTGTTCAAACAATATTCAATGCCTGTTCGCACTAGGTTCATAATTCATCATAAAGAACTCCGTTTTTCTAGTTAAATTGTAATTCTATATACGTATTCAACACCCTCTAGAATCTTTAAAAGTAGAGGGAGCTACAATTATTGTTCATAGAATGCATCCATAATATCAGTATATAAAGAATGCAAAAGTTCAAGTTTAACACTGGAAAAAAATTGTGATATCATGAGCTAGAGTGGTTCTCCAGCTGAAGGCAATTGGCATTAATCGAATCAGATACCGAATCTAAGAGAGGTGTATAATACCTGACCAAGTGCCTCCCTCTCAGAGTATTCTCTTAGTATATTGTCAGAGTGAAATGCCCGTGGGTTTCGTATTCTCTGGAAGTTTGTCTTGTTGTTTATAATCTCGAAACACCTGGAGCAACTTGCACCAATTCCATCGACAGTTAAAGAGAAAAAATCAAGTGCCCCACTCATTGGCTGTACAATAAATCCCAGGAAAGCTTGTCCAAGTCCATGGGCAAGGCCAAGAACACCATTTTGTCTGGCACTTTCTACGGGTTTCCTCACAACCCCTGACACCCCAAAAACTACACCTTGTGCAAGAGCTTCAGTTCCTTGAACAAATCCATCACCAACACCAGTAATCCTTCTTGACCACACCTTTGTCCAAAACACAAAGTCAAAGAAACATCCACATACTATTATTGAGATATACAGAATGTTTAATACCTGCTTCGAGCGAAGTTGGAGAAATTGCCCATCAGTTGACAGCTCTGCAAAACCTTTGCTTAGAGAAGCCAAAGTGGAACTTGTCATGCCAAGTACATCTACTGAGAAGATTAAATGCAATGGATTGTGGATCAGATCTCTCCATAAGCGGTTCCCAATTGCAGAAACCACAGAACTCTTCCTAAGAAATCTGTCCTTGTGTGTTACTTTCCGCAGATGAACCTGACATAGTTGAATTACAGTTGATATGGATTCATGTTATTTTAGCTTGAACTGAGAAATTAATGATTTTTGAAACAAACTGATGTTGTATCCACATTCGCCTTAAAAGGGAAACAATATTTTAAAAAACGATCACAAATAAACAAGGTTCAAGGAAGACAGAGGACAGCTGCATGAGTTTTGTTCTTCCATTGTGTCAGGATCTATAAGTTAGTGCAACTGGAACTAGTTCATCACAAAATAAGCTCAAAGCGCTAAATCTAAGGGAAACCTAGTACTCTGGTATGATTAGAGGACACATATTTAAATTGAAAAGACACACAACAACCTCAGACCTGAATTTTAAATGCATTCCCAACAGCTGAAAGAACAGGACCCCACACACCAAGAAGTCCATGAGGTCTTTGGGCTGGTGCAGTCTCCAAAGCAATCTTCAATCTTACCTCAGAAATGTCGATCAAGCTGAAACAAGGATAAGTACTCAATCACACATTTAGTAAAAGAATCCATTGTCTTATATTACTCAGAAGTAATAAACTTATATACTTTAAAGCATTAAGCTTGGACTGTTGGTATTGGAGATCTTTTGGACATCCATATGGTAGACATAAAACAGCTAGGCTCAAAAGATAGTTGAACAACCACATTAACATTTGTTTGTTCTCTCTCCTCATTAAAATATTCAACACAATACACTCAACAACTACCCCTAAAACCCCATGCCATTCAAGAAAGTTGTCATCTTGAATGAGACGGAGAGAGTAAGAAATATTATTGCCTAGAGGATTCTATTTTTCTCTTGTTTATAAATACGAACACCTTGGAGATCACCAATTGGTTTAGATCAGTTGGATTATTTTCTAGTGTTTCTGTACCCTATTTTTTCTTGTTAGTTAAGTAGAGGGCAGATAGTAATTTAAATTGATCAGGAATATTTTCTAAGACAGGTGAGGGTCGTATTATGTGGCATTTTATGCTTGGGAAGGAAGCTCATGGAGCCTTCAATTCAAGTATTTTCATGCATCTCTCTTTTTATAAATATAAGCACCCTTGACTCTATCAAGCATACCTGAAGCAACTGAAGGTACCAACAAGTGGCAGAAAGTAGATGCAAAGGGCCAGATAGCAGCCAATAGAAATTTAATTTAATTAAATGAATAAATGATACTTACTCAACGCGTATTTCAGGATCAACTTGAGTGACACCCGAAGTTTGTGGAATACGATCTAGTTGGATATTATTGAAGAAATCTACAAAAGCCCAAATAATTGGCTCATGGATATTAAGCCTCCAGATTTTATCAATTACCTGTCAACAAATAAGAAAAATAAACAATAATCTGCAGGAAACTTCACCTCTATACTGAAATTATCTTCAAAGGCAATACCCGTATGTAAACATAAGGGTAGATCTGGAGACCATCAAGGCTTTCATTGCGTATAGTAATGGTCATTTTGAACACTGGATGCTGCACGTCAGGAGTCTGGTCAGGTGCAAGAAGTACTGGCATCACTGTCAGAGGAAGCTGATTGTCTAACTGCATGTAACCAAGTATAAGCTTGAACCTGACAAAAGGGCAAGTAAATAATTTAAAAACCAGTGAAGATCACATCGCTATTCAAATATACCATTGGATCAGTACGTCTGTTGGCAGTTAAGAAAGAAGTTTGTAAAAAGAATGAGGAAATACTTGATAAGCAGATTCTCCAACATTGAATATAAGTTATCAAGCTCAAACATCAAACATATATATATATATATATATATATATAAGACTATAGGAGGAATGCTCATCTAAGTAGATGTGTACAAGAAGAATGCACATCCATGACATAATGACCAATGAGGGAAAAGGCAACAGCCAAGCAAAGTGATTATTCTGTATCATGCCAGGTCAAGTTCTTCTGAAACTAAACTATTTTTAAAGTTAACCAAAACAAAACAACAAGGTAATATTAAACCTGCTTGTTGTTCCACCATCATAGCCAGTCGAATAGGATATGAAAAATTTCTCCATGTACAAGTAGGCAAGCTCTCTTGGTCTATGGTCCATGACGGAGACACCAACAACACCCAACTCTAGTATAATCTCAAGTGGAGATCCTTGTTCTGTTGTCTTGGCATGTATATCAGTATTTCCCCAATTCCCCCCCAGCATTGGAGCTCCACTTCTTTCATTTGAATTTGTATAATGTCTGTTCATAAATCTAGCAACTTTAATATCTCCAACATTTGCAACATGGATAAAGAAACCACAGTTGTCATCAATAGAGGACACTCCAGCTTTATCCAGATCAACTTTGTAAACCCCAGTATGAATGCCGGTATAGAACTCAGCGTCAATATTTTTTTGGCCATAGGGATCCTCCCAAGAAAAGTTTACCGTTGACAGTGGCTGTAACTTAATCCAAGCATCATCACCAAATCCAGTTTGTCGAAATCTTATTATACTACCTTTCGTTCTGTTCTCAATCCTGTTCAAAAAAAATAATGAGAACAGCAGGAAAAATAAAGAATTTAAGCATCCCGTAAACTAGTGTAAATACTGTAATGGCCACATTGGTCAATGCCTATTGCCTTGGTTTCCAAAAATAAATTTCGGAGCTAATGGAGAGAGACTTGTCTAAGCACTTAAGTTAAAACAGAGTTCTCATGATTTAAATCTATATAACCAACTATAATCAGCCTCTTAATCACATTCCACTCCTCTCTGCCAATGCAGAAAAAAATACAGAAAGGTCACCGCAGGTTCCTAAAGGTGTTCATAGCACATGAGGAATCATTAAAGCTGAACGGGATGCTCCAAACTAATTAATAAGGCATGGAGAACAACAGAATGTAATCATGACAGAAGAACCTGCATAACTTTCTTGAAACATTTTGTGTGTATAGGTTCATGGATACATCCAATACATTTCATTAACCTGATCCCCCAAAACTGCATTCTCGTGAGAGATGGGTGTATGATGATTATCAACAAGGGAATATATAATATATGCTCATATTTGCTTAGCCCACCGTATGGAATAGGTTAGGAAACATTGTAAGGAATAGGGACTAGGCAGGTGGTTTCTGGATGATCAACCATACAAGGGTGCCAGCTATGAGGACTTGGATGGCCATCTCTCTTCACTCATGTTTTCCTCTCCCAATTCCACATGTGCATTCAGTGAAGCTAGTTGTAGGCGTATGACAACCAAACATCTCGAGTATGAATGGCTACTTGCAAGCCCAACAACAAGGATATCCAAGCAATGCATTAATGTTGTTGGTCGTTCTCTATTGTTTGGCAATCTGGATTCTCTTCGAAAGCACGAGTACGAGCCTCCACCGATCAAAGCAATGTGTTTATGTTTCAACTCCAGCCTTGTGGGCAAGGCTGTTTTGACAGCGAGGCAATTGATAGAGATCAAGCTAATGATCTCCATTATCTCTTGAGATTATTTTCATTATTGTGGAGATTGTTGAAAGGTTACTTTAAATGTTGAGGATTTGTTTCTTTGTTTATCTATAGGTTGATCCTTATAAATAGCTCCTCTTTAGAAGAGCTAGATATCTCGGAAAAATAAAATGTATTAGGACGGTATCAACCGTAGGCCTCTTCGGAGGATTATCTTGGCCTCTTTAGAGGATTGTTCTTCTTTTATATTTATTGAATCCCAGTTCTTGTTTTACTTCCGCCTTTCACTCCATATCACCCTCCGTCCCCCAATATGTGTCCCACTTTGACCAGGCACGGGTTTTAAGAAATGTAAAAGAAAGTGGGTTTAAAAAGCTAGTGGCATGTGGGTCCTACTTTTGTATATTAGTTTAATAATAAGATGTGAGGGAACTGAGTTAGCAGAATGTGGGACAATAAGGACCAGAAAAAAATGGAAAACTGGGACACACAATGGGGGACGGAGGGAGTATTAGTTTTATAATAAAATGTGAGTGGAATGAGTTAGTGGAATGTGGGGTCTACCTTCCATTTATAATAAAAGTGAACCGGGACTCCTAATGACGCACAGAGGGAGTATTAATTAGCATTCATAGTTCTTCAGT
Source organism: Salvia splendens (assembly GCF_004379255.2). Lineage (NCBI taxonomy): Eukaryota > Viridiplantae > Streptophyta > Magnoliopsida > Lamiales > Lamiaceae > Salvia > Salvia splendens. The sequence goes on along the minus strand of NC_056047.1, from coordinate 13,752,245 downwards.
GTTAGGACTTTTGTATTATACTACCTCCGTCTATAAAAAAATAGACTAGTTTTACCATTTTGGGCCGTCCACCAAAATTAGACCAATTTCTAAATACGAAAATTTTTAAATATTTAAATACTACTAATAATGTGGACCCCAAAATCTGCTAACACTACTTTTCTCTTACTTTACCAATTGCTCATTAAAGCCCGTGTCATACACAACTATGTTTATTTTTTGTGGACGAAGGTAGTATAAAGGTGTATTATGAGTTGATGAACATACATAATAATTAGTCCCACTGTTTCTCACATACGATTAACATGGTATCAGGTGCAATAAGATCTACGAATTCAAAATTAGAGTTCTAACAGTTAAAATTTATTTTGGTAAAAAGGGCGGGGAGCCACCCATTCAGATTTTAAGCACAACCAGTGGGAGCCACCCGGCCAGGGAGGTGCGCCTCCATTGGAGTGACCTTTGCCTGAAGTCCAGCGGCCAAAAGCAGTGAGTGTGACTCTCGTGCATAATGCACGAGGTTTTCTGTCCAGAACCTGCTTTTTGCGAACGCAAGGGTGCGTGAGTTGCCGGGATTTGCTTCGTATGGTCTCGTTTGAATCATCTCGACGTCCGTTATCAATCTTTGTATCTGTTTGGATCAATACCTGGTTGGTATTGTATACCAGCTTCCATTTGAGGTTTATATCGTTTGATTGGTTTGTTGCAACTTGTCTTTGGCAAGTTGCTTAGTTTACCTGTTTAGTTGGGTCAGCATCAAATTGGTGTGATACTGTTTTGGTTAAGGTTCAGATTCTGTTTTTGGTAAAAGTTGGTTCTGTAAATCCTTTTCTGGTGGGAAATTACGTGCGAGGAGGAGAAACATATTATGGTCCTGATGTGGTGCCCGTGATGCTAAGAATAGCGGAAACCAAACTTATGCTTTGAATTATTTGGACTCGCATACTATACAAGTCAATCGACCATCATCATCACCTTCTGATGCGTCCAAACTTTCTTGTCACAAGAGGATGCTCCTTTGTTAACTCAAGTCACCATTTCAGCTGATGAGTATACATAGTTGCTTCAAATTCAGGAAATTTCGAGGTCTCAACTGACTTTTGTCGCTGTTGTTGAGTTGAAATCTGAAGAGGAAGAAGATATTGGAGAAGGGAATCGGTCTTCCCATTTTGAAAGCAATAAATTTGTCAATGCTGACGAGTCCCAGTTTTGAGTTAATAATTATTTTGATGCTTCTTCTGTGACAAGCTAGACATGAATATCTATGTTCTAGGTTGTTGGGGAGTGCTGGAGTTATATATGGTCATTGAGTATTAGATTTTAATAAGCTTTCCTAGTTATCTTAGTGTTAGGACTCTGGTATTATATATAGGTGCATTAAGTTGATGAATAATTGAATATACAGAAAATTGGTCCCACAATGTATTTCTCACTTATGATTAACACATCTCTATTAGCACTGAGGAATGCATATTAAACTTGTAGAAGTCTGTCTATATGAAGATGTTAGCCATTAAAAAAGTAGAGGGCAGCATACCTTATAGGACCATTAGCTGATCCAAGGCGGAATACGATTATAAATCGAGAGCCCTCCTCATAGCCTCGAATTTCTGCTCGTATGAATATCCGTGTACCATCATGTTTCATTAAGACAAGTGTGATAGTATCCTCCTTCACTATTTGAATAGGAAATGTCCAATCTGTATCGTGTAATCGTACCTATACAGTATGACCAAAATAAGTTAAACAGAGCCAGTAAACATGAATTAAACATTTAATATATGAATATTCCCACCAACCGGATATTAAAAAAACTGTGAAATGCATATGAGACTGATCTTGACATGGAGGAGGTTTACAAATATGCACGAATTCATAATCTGATTAACTACTGCCTGGTCTTTTAAGTTGTGAACTCAAGCTACTGCCTGTGAGATGTGATTAACTGCTTAAATGCAGCCATTAACATTGAATCTTAGGACTACATAATTATGCATCATTCAGTACTATTGTCAAAAGAGCTAATCATACTTAAAAGCTGAGAACTGATGCACTGACCTGAATTAGATGAGGTCCTTGTGTTTTATTATGTACAAAGGAGACTCTGGCATCTGACACCCGCAAAGTCTTAGGTTCATCTTCACTGCTGAACTTCAAGAACATATTTTGACCAACTCTGTTCGTAAACGTCATAAACGGTCGAATGGAGATTACCTAAAAAAAGACAGGCACAAGTTACACATAAAAGCAGGAATCATTTTAATGAAGAGATTTAACCACCTTTGTTGGGGCAGACTGGTACGGGGAAGGTTTTGTAGATACAAAGAGTTGCATACACTTCCCGTTGGCATTATAAGCAAAAATGTCCAGGGATCCATCCTAACGATAAAAAAAATCATGATCAGATAAAACCTAATATAAATCAAGGTGCAGAACTTTCACGCTGTTTACCATGTCCCCAAGTGGAGAAAGATCCTTAACAGGTCCAAAATTCTCTTCTCCAGAGTGACCAATAGATGCAGACAGGCCAAGAGATTTGAAGTTCAATGCAGATGCAAGTGTATACCCTTCATGTATATCCTCCTCAGTAATCTCCTCGAGAATGACCTCTTTGATCTTTTTGGTGTGAAAAGACAGTGGTTTCTTCTTCATTTTTCTAGCATTGACATCAACAAGCCTGAAACTAAGTGCCGGGCATCTTGCAACTCCGAACCAATATGGAGAATACACTTTAATAATCTTTGGCTGCAAAGGAACTTCATTGGAATTATTCTGCTCAATAATGATTTGAACAATCCTGCACATGAAAAGTATATTGCACGAATTAGTTCTGGTCCATAGTAAACGAAAAGCATAAGATATGGAGTAATAATAATTTCAAACCTTCCAGACACAGAGCTTCTCAAATTTATTGTCTTTGATGGTGAACTGTTAGGATGTGATACCAAAACGGCCTCCTAATACAAAACTATGCAAGTTAGTTACCCTTGAAATAGTCATATTTAGGAATATTTGTTCTCCGAAAGAGAAAGAAAAATGAAAAATTGATAGACTAACATGTAATGGCAGCCATCCTTTCTGGGGAAGCAAAGAGAAGTACAATGGATTTCTTATGTCAGCATCATACACCCTGACACTTTCCCCTGGACCAGACACCCCTCTGTAGCAGGAAAGAAAATGACCACTTGCTTGCATCTCAAGAAGTGAAATTTCAGCCGCAAGTGGGAGATAGTTAGCAATTGATACAGGAGGTTTAACAACAATAGTCCAATCCTGTATTGAATTAAACTGGGCATCCTTTGCAATTTCAGTGGCTTGGATGCTCAAGCAAAACCACAAACCATGCGAACTATTTGATGAACTTTCACTTATTTCAGTGCAACACAAGAGTTTTTCAGACTCCGTCAGATTGGAGACACAAACTTCTCGGATTTCACCTGATCTCTCCAAATCCTGTGACTGAGAAGATATGTCCATGGCAGAACTCCATGAATATTGGTTAGTAGCTTCTATTATTACAGGTTTCAGATGCAACAGATAAGAGGCTGACTGATCAAGGCAAGGTAAGGGAATAGGAATAGTTTCACCAGGTTTTAGAGACCCAATCATTATTTGCGACTTCAGACCCTCAGCTACGTGTCTCCTGTTCCTTGTCCACCTCCTTTGCCTAGCGCGATTCACATATTCTGGCGAACTGTATGAAACTGGCCACTTCAAACTTTCATAGTCTGGAGCATATACCCATCCATCAACTTTGTTGGCAGATGTATTATCAACATGCCATTCATCAATCCATTCCCATCCTGAAGGCAAGTCGACCCTGGACAGTTCCTGCAACACGTATGTAGTGACTAGTTAATCATTCACCATATCCAGTCAATATAACCACTTTCCTAGACAAGAAACTCACTACCATAACAGGTCTCTCTCTCTCTCTCTCTCACCACATGCCAATACTACATCTGTACATTCACAAACCCATGTTTATATAAGAGTATAGTTAACTAATGTGTATATTCACATATAGTGGCTTCAAGATAGGCAGTGAATTTGGAATCTGGAGTTAAATTTCAGATAACTTTAGGGAGAGATTGTGGCATGGACTATTCAGACCAAGTCATAAAACACAACCATAAGCTTCCACAAAGTTGAGCGTATATTGAGTGTAGAAATGGGTGGGTCACTCACCCCCTACAAGGGCCTTATAAGAGGGTAGGGTTGTCCAAACTTATAGAAGTCAATGTGGGACCAGAAACAAGGGTCTTAACACCGAGCATGATACATAGTATTACCATGTTCTCTGTCATTTAAACAAATTGACTTGAAGATGAGATATAATTCTACAATCTCATCTATATTTAAGAGTACAAAAAACATTTACTCATTATTTACCTCCTCAAAGTTGGAACATGCAAACCAACCATTAGTAGTGCTGTAATTCTGAGATTCAAACAGTTCCTCAGTTGCCAATTTACTCCCGTCATACTGAGGCATCTTCCTCTCATCACTTTCTGACTTTGCATCTGCGTTTGTAGCCCTGAGCTTGAGGCATAAATCCAGAGTAAATTCGGTATTATTACGAACTGATACCAGAGATCTAATGCTGACATATCTGTTTCCATCACATACACGGACTTCACTTGCAACCAGATTATTTCCTAGTTTCCAACATGCAACAGGTGAACCATAATTTAACCTCATTGTCGTCCATGGTCCCTCTGGGGATGTGCTAATCTGAATTGAACCAGATTTCCTGAATCCATTTATTGGTTTAGGACTTTCAGTTCCCAGTCTAGGTCGCAAGAATGCAGCACATTTGATTCTACCAACTTTTCTGCTTCTGCTTTCCAGCTGCATAACAAAGGGATATCAGGTTAAAAATGTAGCTGACAGAGGAGCTCCCACTCAGTTCTATTTGTTGAACTCCACAGACACTCCAATAACGGAAAAACAAGGATTGTCATCCATTTATGTCTACAAAAGAAAGGGAAGGGGATAAGGGAAGGGGAAGGGTCACCGAAGATTCTCTAGATGACAGCTCTAGCCAGAACTCATTCAGATCATTAATGGAATTCGAGTTGGCCTGAGCCCTAGTCAACTCTTTCAAAGAACAGGAACATGATCCAACTGCTTCATCTGCAACGCCAAATCAAAGTGAATAATCAGTTTAGAACAAGGTCTGTGAGAAACTCTATTTTGGAAATCTGAGCAAGGTTTCTCGGCAAAAGAAAGGGGAAATCTGAAGGAAAATGTACATTTAATTGTTTTTTTTGGTTTAGCTCCACATATTCCAGGACAAGTAAACAAAAGTCAGAAACAGTCGGAAATTTTTTATTTGACAAATCTATCCAGGAAATGATTGGATGCAGATAAAGCATCTATTGTTGTGGGAACTGTGCTTTATAAATATATAATTCAGCTGGTATAAGTTTATATATAATGAATATTTTCACTAGAAAAGATAACTAAAGATAAGCTTAATTTATCTCATGTGCATACAATGGTGTGTATAATGTTATAGATGAAGTGCCACTAAAACAATGTTCTCAACTTTGCAAATACACTTTATTATTTAATTGGTCATTGTTATGTCAATACATTGAGTCCATAGGAAACAAAAAAGTTACCTTTTCCAGTCTCAGTTACAGTAAATTCCAGCATGCAGCAGTCCTGTAAAACACAAAGTAAGATGTGGCCACTAAGCCGATACTCATACTGCGAATAAGAACTGATAATCTCAAATAGCTATGTCCATGGCTAGCAAGATGCAATGCCAGAAGGAGTTGATATGTGAAATATAAACATAACGGTGGAGCCAGGAGAGATATACTAAACATCAAAGCTTATTAGAGAATCACAAACGACACCAACAGTTTCAATGATCATTCAATCAGAACGGTCAAAAAGCTTTGCACAAGATATTGCCTGGCCCACGTTCACGATTAGATTATAGTACCAACTGGCACATGGTATGGGCTCAACTCAATGATTAAAGCAGGTCAGTCAATTCACTGACTCATCAATAGAGATATAAACTTCTTTAAGTATATCTGAATGTACACTTATACAAAACCTGTGATAATTACACTTAAAAAATATTTAGGGGCTTAGTCCATCTGAACTTGCAGGCTCTTTTGTTCGCACTTAATCATATGAACTCTCTTTTCTTGAAACTAAACCCCAAAAACTAGTTAATTTTGGCAGTTTGTAACATATTCCAATTGGTGGCTGACTAATCCAGCAAGATTTGCATTTTCAAGCATATTTATTTGCACGTAACATCAAACATAATATTTTGCACTTTTTTTGCTTAATAATATGAACTCTTTTTTCTTGGAACTAAACCCCCTAAACTAACATACTGAACTTCATGTTTGCACTTTTTTATTTAATAATAGGACCTCTTTTATCTTGGAACTAAACCACCTGACCCAGCGGATGACAACATATTTCCATTGGCAGCTGAATCATCCTGCAAGATTTACATTTTTAGAATATTTCTTTTGCACTTAACACTCCTAACTTGTTATTTTGATGCACATTATGCTCCAAAGTTTGGACGGGATACATTAAGTACCCAAAAGTGTTATTTCAAAGAACTCGAGGAAACAAACTGACACAGATTGGACTTTCCTTTTTCATAACGAGAAAGCTGAGAATATTCGGGCTAGCAAGTTCCTTTTTTACTCAGCTCTGGTGCAAATAGGTGTTTCAGAGGTTTTTGACTCAAAAGCAATCCACATTATAATTTGAGTGAAAAACTGGCAATAATTAAGGAGGGAAACTATGCCTTAGGGATAACTCCATTCAAAGGGAAAGACTTCCTTTTCTATCAAATCCATAAGCCATGCCCTCCTTTCCAGCACTTCTCTCAGCCCTCACCAAAGTTACCCAGTGAAATCGGGGATGGAAGGCTGGAAGTAAAATATGGGAGGTATAGGGTTTCAGGTATGGCTATTATCCCTTTCAGTCTTTTTAAACAGAATTTAGCTCTAATGGTACAGATCCGGGGATTATTCAAGATATATTTGAGCAGCTTAATGCAAGAAACGAGAAAATGCAATATGAGCCGCTAAGGGGGTGTTTACTTTTCATGGTTGATAAGATAGATGATTGAGTATTTTATCCATGTTACATGAATTCCTCTAATCCCACCTTTTGAATGGGATATGAATCAAATAAAATTATCCAAATGACAGGAGTTACCGCGGGCTTTGGGATATCCCAAAATTCCAATCCATCTAAGTAAACAAGAGATTAGCCTATACCATTTTTTATCCAACTAGGCTGATCCGCTAAGTAAACGCCCCCTAATACAATAAAGGCAATCCACTTCAAGAACTTATATGTACATGTGCATGTACTCAAAGATCCAAGTACATATGAGAAATATATTTAATAAATCCAAAAATCAACTAAATGAAGTCTATATAGCACATGCGGGAGATATACCAGCTTATGCATAATTTATCATTCAATCAGTTTAGAAACGAACCACTGAATCAGTTTTGAAGAAGAATACTTCATTCCACTTCACAAATATAATCTCTGAAGATTCAGAACCTCTTGGCTCAATTCCACAAGTTCGTGCACTTTGTTGGTTTAGGTGTGATTGACTAAGTTGACTCTGATCTTTAAAAACATGGACAGCAACACTGAATTGATGTGAGAACAGACCCTCAAGCTTCAAGAGCTGCGCAATCAAGTAATAGACAGAAGCATTATGAGAAATATCAATAACATATATGGATAGTCTGATGTTGCATGGACCCTGCAACTCATAAGAACTGAGACCCAAAGTTTTAAAAGCCTTCAAACCTCAAGGCATGAATCATAAAAACACATAAATTATATTTAATGTATAATAAAACACATAAAAACATGCTCCTTTCTTCCCATAAAAACATGCACAAACCTTTTGGGCACAAGTGTTAAGAAATTTAGTGTTGTTTGTATTGTTAGTGGAGAAAGGGTCATACTTTAGTGTTATTTGTATTGTGAGTGGAAGAAGGGGGCCACTTTAAAGGTATTGTTATGTAATGTGATAGCTTTGAAGGGGTATTATTGCAAAAAAGGGAAAAAAGGACGAATTGGACATGTTTTTATGGCACGGACAAATAAGGAATATAAGCATGTGTTTATGGGACCAAGGGAGTAGCAAATATATGAAAACACATAATTAGACAGAGAGATGTGAGAGGAGCGAGAGTACTGAATCAGAACGTTGGGTTTGCGTTCCAATTTATAGTCATTTTACCTTTAATCCTTCTAATTAGAGCTATTTTTACACATGCCACTTTAAATTGATGCTTGAAACCTAAAACGTGAAACCCATTAATTTTCGATCCACGCAAAACCCAATACGAATGGAAAAAGAAATTCATGTGGTTTTTGTGCGACTTGTGCTCCTTATAAATGCTTTCTTATACCATGTTAAGAACTACACTTGAGGAAAATCCTCACATCAAATCACTGCCCCGAAAATTGTTAACCAGGATGACAACCAACTAGTACATACAACTTGTATATGGTATCATTGCATGCTCAAGTCAATAGCTAAATCTCATTATGGCAATGAAGACGTTGAACTCAAACAAACAGCATTTCCAAAAACATGCATCAGTTATCACCAAAATGTTGGTAGGGACCATAGTTTAGAACCACATTTCAAGAATGTATGTTTTTCAACCAGAGAAGGAAAATCCATGATCAGATGATAATCACAATTAAATGCACATGCTGATAGCATGTCCATTAATTCATCGAGTGATCTGAGCGCCAATTAAGCAGTAAACTAGACTCGATCTACCGTCATTAGAAAATTTGGAGTATCGTGTTAATTTACATATCCAATCTACTTATCTTTAAGTACCCCCCTACTCCCGCTACACACATTGAAATTTAAGCAAAAATATGAAACTTTGTACTGCAACATAAGTCATCAGTAAATAAGAGTTCAGTGTTGCTCAGTCACACAAGTTAACACTCGGACACAAATTTTCCACTCATAATCCTCATAAAAATATTCATCTTCGTATGTCCATTTCAAGTCATCAGTAACACCACATGTATAAATCAGAAGAAAATCCAGATAGGAACGCACCTCAGCTTCAGCCACAATTACGGTTACCATGAGTCGGAGCTTCTTAAGAAGATCTCCTTTCAGATGAGAGTCCAGCATGTTCTTTGGAACAGGCAGTTTTAGGGCCTTCCTGTCTCCGGCTGGCATCTCAATAATGTCAGGGAGTCCCCGGACTCCAGAGGCCCTGATAAAAATGTCCTTTCCAAGCTTATTCTGGGGTACAATGTAGTGATGTTTTCTTTGATGGACAGCGGTCATTGATCTGGTTTCACTAGAGGGAGAACTTGCTTCCTGTTAACAAATTTAAGACTTTCACCGGTAATGGTAATATTATATGATAAGTCTCCCTCTCTGATGCACAGATTGCTCAGTACTCTACCAAGTTACAGACATCCTATATCTAGCACTAATGGACATGGCAACAAAAAGAAACCAAATATCTAAAACAGGAGACGAAGAAATATACCTCCCATGATTCTTGGCCATGACTAAGATTGTTCCAGCTTGCATAGGCTTGTAAAATCATATTTGCATTTGAAACAGACACATTCAGGTTGAGATCTCTTGTTGAAGTAATTCGTAACTCTGAAGCCACACCAGGAGCATTAGGATTATATTGGTACCTATGAAAAGTGAAAACAATTGTTAATGATAACCCTGCCGCCCCCAAAGAATAGATAAAGGTTAAAAAAGAAATAGAACAATATTAGATAGACGAAGGATGTGCATGAGAGAATAAAGAGACTAGAGAGGCCATGACTATAGTTACCACCATTATATCCAACAGCTTTATACGGACACACTACATTTGAATAATAGATTAAAAAATTAGGGGGAAATCGTTATCCACATCACTATGAATGTCAAATGCATGACAAAATGTACATAATGACAATTTCTTACATGCAAGAAATTACGAGAGTGAGTGATACTAAGTTCCTCTTTTAACATTTCCTTACCATATGAGGCAATATAATTATCTAGAGGACAGAGAAAAGGAAAACATGCATGATGGACATTGTAATCCCAAAGACAACTATGCACAGTTATTCCATCTGTATTAATTAGTTTATGCTACATAATTCCACCGCCAATTAGGGAAGGATGATGAAAGATTTAAACTGGCAAAAGCTTACCTCAGTGATCCATCAACTGGTTCGATAAGAGGCTCCCATGAATCATATTTATCATTGAATGACCTTGCAGCTAAAGAGAATGTAACACTCGAATTCTGGCTATCGGGTCTCCCATGCAAGGTGAATCCTATGCCACTCATAGAAATATTACAAAGTGGGACTATCTGCAGAGTCAAAACAATAGTTAGGATGGCAAGCAAAAAACAAATATAGAAATAAATAATCCGGCCCCATAGATGGAATCTATCTCTCACACATATAGAGATCTAACATGTGAAATTTTAGGAGCACAAATGAACAAGCACAGTTAAGTACAAATAGACAAGAATGAACATGTAAAGGCACAAGTCCAAGTGCATGTGAGAATGTCAGTAGACAAAAGAGTAGATGAAGACTAAACATGATTTAGGATTTCAACTCATATTCACAAGCACATATTTCATTTAAGTATACAATTCAATAAGTATATATAAAAAATATGTGAAAGCAAATCAACTTTAGCATTTAATGAAGGCTTGAATGCCACAGCATGATATGTTTTACTATTAAAGGGAAATAAAGCTGCAAACATACTCGGAACTCATGCATAATACAAGTCACGAACTTACCACACCACCATAGTCATCAAATAGTGCTGCAGAGAAAGTTCTTATTTCTGCATCGATCAAAGTATCATCTGAACCACTTGGTATGTCCGGACCACTGAGTTTTAAAGCAAACCTCTTAGGAGGTTTTTTCAATCCACTCCTCACAATGAAGGTTCCCAATTCATTTCCAACTGTCCATATGCTAAATTGTGCTTCGATATACCTGGAGTCAGATGTGTCCCACATACTTGCATCCAAAAACTGATCTGTTGAGACCATATCAGCACGAATGCATCTTAATGATGTGAAATCGGACTGCTTGGGTTTGCCTTTACTAGCAACACATCCTAATGTAACAAAACCAGGTGGAGCCTGAGGCATCCAGAAAGATATATTATCCATTTTCCTTTGCTTTTTTATTTGTCCAACAAGCTGAAAATCAGAAGGTGATTTATACAGGTCATAATCTTCTGAATCTTGGAGAACAATGCAAGTATTAGGTGGTTCATACCTGAAAAGAATTGAAAGAATAAGTATCACTTTGCACTATAATGCAAAGTAGATAGGGACTTAGTGAGGTTTAAGAAAAGGTGAGTTAGTACCCTTGAACTGCAATATCACCAAAATATACAATTCCTTCTGAAACTACAGGACGCCAGATAGATAACTTTTTTCTTGATCCAGAACCTTGGTTCCACCATATTAACTGGAAGGAAGCAACCGCTTCAATCCTCCTCCTGGAATTTACAGTTGATGACCTTTCTGATTCAATAGTATTGTTACCCAAAGAGCTAGAGCTAGAAGCTTGATCAGAGCCTTTCAGCTCTTGAGGAGAATTTTCCCGATAGCCCAAGTAAAAATGACGTAATTCATATGCTCTGTTAGTCAAACTCAAAGTGGCAGGATCAGCAGATAGAAATGTTCCAATAGAATTATCAACCCGCCAGAATGCCAAGTTTGGGCACCTATAGTCAAACCTCAAAAATCAATAAGTGGTTACACGAACTGAGAAAAGAGCATAATTAAAGTGGTCGGTTATCATAAAATTAGGATCCATTCCTTGTCACAAATATTCACTTGTAGCATACCATATTTCAGTGGACTGGCATTGTTTTCTACTGTGTGTCCATTCCCACAATCATGGTTTTTTTCCAAAATAAAATTTTGTTGTTCAGCATCTTGAACTAGCCACCTCTTCGAGGGTATTGTTAAAATATCATCAATTAATGAGAGCAGAAGGTGGCACTTTGTTACTTTTGAAATATTAAAGTACAGACTATGATCTAAGCTCAAAAGTGAAAGGTGTAAATCAGGCTTTACTCAAAAAGATATACCATACCCAGAGAATGACCCAACAACAATGCAATCTCTCAATCCACGAGGAGAAACTAAAGACTCCGAAATACAGAAGACTGAAGAAACAGGAGGCTGTGCCCTTCCTGGAGAAGCCACGCAACCCATTGCAACATAGCCTTTTGGGGCTTCAGGAAACCAAATTGAGCACACTGCTTCTCCCTTAGAGCAGCCTTCATCAACAGTCAATTCAGTAATACCTGAGCCTTCCGGAAGGACGTGTGAAGGAGGCCAAATCAGCTTAAAAGATTTTGGCCTCTTAACATGTATTAAGCTAGTATTAACAGCAACGACACCTTTAGTTGGTGGCTTGTCACTGTCAAAGGAGGAATCAAGACTTAATGTTTTTGTATGGATTATAAAGGGTGAAAGTGAGGGGAATATAGAAGATTAGAAGTTGACTAACACCGGAGTCAAATAGTCGCCAAGCACAGCAAAACCAGATGGAGCCTGAGGTCTCCACAATGTATAAACTTGTTCACTGGCAGGACCTGCATTGTACAAATTGGTAATTTGAAAGCTAAAAGAGAAACAAAATGAAATGTATACAAATAACACAGAGATCAGATACCATTCATACAATAAACTTACTTTTTATGGTTCCAATTTTGTCAAATTCTGAACATAAAACAGTTGATTTCTTTGACGTGGTTCTTAAAAATGACAAGATATCCTCTTCAACAGCCAAAAACAATCTCAAGATGCTGAATGAAAAATTCATGAATATGTCTGAAACCACCAACTTTACGTTTGTTTTTCCAGAAGCATTAGTGAATTTTACAGATGCATCAAAAGGTTCCAAAATCTTCACTCCATTGCTCTCCAAGGTTAAACCAAGAATTTCTGCATTCATTTCTATTGTATTTCCTTTTGAAATAAGCCTGCACAAGCATTGAGTAAAACATTTTCCATTATTACATTTAATGACGTTGGACATTACAGATATACAGAGTCATACTACTCTTGCATTCACATTATCAAAATAAACAACTTCAATGGTGTATATGTTATCTGCTAATCCTGGTGAATTTTCTTCTGTCAATTTCATAGATAGTAAATGCACAATTGATGTGAATGAAGCCATCTTGTATAGGATGCACATCAAAAATCCTCCAATAAACCTATCTTGTCAAATTTAGCCAAAATTCAAATATTCTTCAACAAGAAGTTGAATAAAAAGCTATTTGGTTACCTCTGACAGAGCTTTAATAGCATTTATTCTGATCAACAGATTCAACACGTTAAATCCCTTGTCCAATTTTATCAGTTAACTTTCATTATCATTATAGGCATAAAGTTGCTATAAAAAGTCAAGGGGTGGAACCAACTGATGAAGTCAAGAGAGATTTATTGATTAAATGACTGACCAACCAATTTCAATTAATAAAACTTAAAAAATCGAAAGAACAAGAAATCAGGTAAAACTCCCACCTAGTATTAAGCGGCAGTTGTTCCTTAGTAATCCCACTATGCCCTACCCATGATTGTACTAGGCTATTAATAGTCAGCTTTCAGAACCAGCCCACGGTCCCTAATCTCACACAAGTATCAAATACTCACAATTGTTCACCCCTGAGATGACTCAGCACACCACTGGTACACTCAAAGGGATGGTTTGCAAAAAATCGTGCTAACAAATACTCAGGCTTAAAGGAATATGCTAGAGTGGAATTTACTTGAGCAAAAATGGATACTTATAACTAAATAAATCTTATAGAAAATGGATTCAAGGAAGTTCTTTTGTCAATTCTGTACTATATATTGTCAAATATCAGACGTACTGGATCATTTTGAGAAGATGTTGCATACAAGTGTAATGAAGGCATAGCTGTAGAATAAGAAGTCAACTGACTATGGAACATTACCTGCAGGATGCGTCCACCTGTGCATGCAAAAGCTTGTTAGAGAGGATCTGTTCCTCTGCATTTCTTGATTTACTGTAGAAGGTGAGCTCAGGACCAATAGCCTGAAATAAACATTGTATCATCAAATCTTAAAAAGCACCATACATGTGTCCATGCAATCTTAATGACCTCCCAAACGTGTAAATTCAAGATATAGATAGTACACAGATGCAGAGAAAATAACAATTCTATGCACTAACATTATTATTAAATTCACATACCAACAAACACAACATTGAAACTGAAAGAAAAATTCGAAATATCTTCTTAGTTCCCTTTGGCAACATCTAAAAGAATGTTTGACTAAATAGCTTATTTTTTAAAAATACCACTTTTTTGTTACTTCCAATGATACAACCCTCGTTTCATTCTGAATAAATAAATAATAACATATTTTAATTTGGGACTTCCAAAAGAAAACCATAATTACAAATTCAGCACACTAGATTGCTGTATATGTCAGTTGTAAATCGACATATTCAAAGATTCAAATCGATATGTAGTATGTACTCCCGTAAATATCATAAATAAATAAATATGTTACGAATCTATACAAATAACTAGTCAAAATATAATGAAAGTTACAAAAGACCATGTTCTTATTATAGATCTATTCTCTTGCGTATCATGTGTGGGGTTTTAGAGTGTAGAAGGAGCTAGAGATTTTCTGTCTGGTTTTGATACTCAAAACGACCTGCCCCACTATACATTGATGGAAAGGTTAGATTTTACCACCTCTATCTACCCAGCTAGTCCTATTTGATCTAAAAAATCCAACCTGATTCTTTTGGATTCTGAGCACAGTGTCAGAAAAATGGGGATGGATTGTTTGGAGAATAATGTCAATTATCACTGTTGGTAAGTGTTCTTTTTTTAAGAGGATTAAATAATGGTTCCCCATTTACCGCGCGGCCATGGTAACTCAAACCCTTGACTTATTGGTTGGAGGGAAAACGTCTTACCAACTAAGACACACTTCATCGCCATTGTTGTTGGTAAGTTTGGATGCAAAGGAAATACGAGATTTTTAGATGTGGAGAACCATATGGTCATGTTTGGGGCACATTCAGGCATAAAGTAGACAAGTCGACTTCAGATACCGGAGCTTCAAGGATTTTTGGTTAATGATGTTTTTAGAATTTAGAGCCCAATGTTTTACACTAGATTTCTTCTGTTGTAACTTTTGGGGGGATGTTTACTGTTAAGAATATTAGTATCCCACATTGGTGGTATGACATAGTCTAGCTTAGTCTCTTGTACTATATATATGTGGCATATGTTGAGTAATGAACTACACCAACACCTACTACTCTTCTCTACTATGTCTATATACTTCTCCACATATATCTATAATTTATTGTTCAACATTTACATTGAGTAATAGGAGACTCATAAAAATAGTCCAACCTAATCCACCGTTTACTAGGATGGACTTTGATGGATTGATTAATTTTAGGCTTGTTCGACCATCTTGTCCTTCAAATACTCATATCTTATGTTTTACCATCTATCCTAATACTCAAAGTAAACGTCCCCTTAGACAATATCTTGTGACAATTTTTACCGAATGAACTCTACAATTTTTTAAACAATTTGAATCTGGTGATAGGAACACAAAAACTATGAGTGCAGTATACTTAGACGTATGATCAAATGATCAAAGTTAAAAAGAGGAGGATATGATGATGACGACGACGACACATTTAAAATGCTAACTTTTGAAACACAATTACCCGATGGAATATTAAACATTACTTATTATATTGACAATTGCATCTGGTGCCAAGACCTTCTTATTCTCTCTTCTTGGATAGAGGCCTAACGGAAGTAGCAAATATTTTGCTTAATATCCACTCCATATCCCCTGTGGAGACTATTTCTAATGCACCAAATTCAAGATATGCCACTGCATCTTGGCTAAACATAAAAGTGCTCTCATTTAATAAAAAATCATGCTCAATAAAATGTGAAACCAAATGTGTTTATCTAGCATTGTACCTGCAATTCAAAAACCAATTCTGAGGGTCGGGCAGAAACAGTATTTTGTGATACTGGAGTAACATGGCTTCCACCTGAAGAGTGATGAGTAGGGCTTGCATTTTCCCCATCCAAAAATACATTATCCACCTCACTAGCTGAATAGCTGCTGTTTGCTCCAAGAAAAACACATGAATCTAAGTACGATCCAATCTGGAGCAGTGGGAAAAGAGATATATCAGATGCAACTGAGCCATAGAATTTAGATAGAACAACAGAAGGGGGATCTCATTAAGATGTAGCGATGAAGTACCTTGATTGTAACATTCCGAAATTGTAGTCTCTTTCCATTCCCCACATAAACTAAAGGTTCTATACTCGGACCTGAAATATTTAATCCATGTCTATCCTTCAAATACAAAACCCCACCTCCTCCATCATATATGAAAAGGTCCAATCTATCATCATCAGCAACCAAAGGCTTCTTCGGAGAAATAGAGAATTCATGGGAGGGTTGATGAAAAACTGGCTGGTCAATTATGAGTGCATGCACAGAAGGTGAAAAGTTTGCATTATCATCATATAACATTTCCCCACGAACAGTCGGGACAAAAAACTCAGCAATGTCAAGCAAAAAGTCAAGTGCAACAAGCAACTGAGGCCTCTGGATGCATAAAGAAACAAATGTGGACTTCTCATAGAATCTGGCATCGAGAATTAGAATTGCTGGAGTGTACTTTCTTGCACCTTCCACCAAAGAATTGCTGTCCACAACATTATGATCTTTGTTATTGAGCATAGTGGCTCTATGATTGTATTCACCAACATTAGGCTTCCCAACAGCCAACCTGAGCTCCTTTTCTGTTCCTTCGCGATCATCAACAACAATCAAATCCTTAAGTGTGGTTGACAGAAAGCCTTCCCCAACTGTATTAGATTTATACAGAAGCCATACTCCACGTATCTGAGATACAAAATCTTGTTATACTGTAGAAACTAGAAACCAATAAAATGGAAAGTAACAATACAAGGGAGGTGATCAGACAAACACTAGGAAATATATTCAATGAAGAAAGTAATTGAATAATGATTAGACTACATAACCAAAAAGAAATACTATTATACTAGTAATTAAATAGCATTCAATATAATGCAAGGTTTGCTGAGGCTCGTGATCACTACATTCAGTAACTTCTGGAGAGAACTTGGGTTAGTCAGAATATCAACTTGGACAAAATGTGCATTCCAACAAAAGTCAATATATAGGAATTATTCAGTAAATAATGAAAAAATCAAAATGCTTCGTATTTATGCACTTAAACAACAAAGAATCTTGCCATACTGGCATGACACTAATATTTACAGAGACAAATCTGCTGTGTAAGATAATAACTGTAACAGTAATCCAAGAAGTGATTCTCGAGACATTCTAAGGGTTGGTAGCACATGTTTTCACACATATGGCATAACTCTTCCCAGAATGAGGTGTAATAGTCATTGTTGGCAATTGAAACTAAAAACAAAATACTAACTATCCCACATCAGTTAAAGAGATAACTGAAACCACCACTGTATAGGAACAACTGCCATCATATGGGAAGTTTAAAAGGCATCAATTTACCTGGAGTGTAGCAAGTGATGTATCCCTTGTAATGCCATAATGAAGACTAAGTTCAACCATGTCTATATGCAAAGAAACCTTAGTAGCAATCCATGATTCCTTTGGCTCTGATTTAGATTTTGCAGGATCTAAACTTCGAGTTGCGCTGGATTCCCCCACTTCAATCAAAGGGGGTGCAGTTTCGTTTTTAAGTGAAGGCACAAGATTTGGTGTCTCTGAAATATTAGATTGAGCACATTCGATGATAATTTCATATTCTTTACTGGACAAAGCTGCTTTCAATTCTTCAATCTGAAAAAAAAATTTAAGGCAGAAGCACAATGTCATTATACTAAATACAATGCAGCATCTCTAAAACTGAGGTTTTAATACCCAAAAGATCAGTACAGACAACAATCAACTAGTCAGGATTTGCAGTAATGAATGATACCGTAATCGTGACTTCTGTACTTGGAACTCTATGGAACAAGTCACGGAGAGTTCTCTGAATGACAAGAGAAACACCCTTAACATTTTGAATTATGCTTTCACCTAATACAGACCCGGAACCAACATTTAAGTTGATATCTTCAACCTGAAAAGGAGCACATTTTAGTCAGAAAATTGATCAAACAATGAAAGCAATACAGCAAACAATAGAGTTGTTGACAAGGAATTCCTCCTAACCAGGTACAGCTATTGTTTTAGTAGTTAGACCAGCTGATATAGTTTGGATATATATAACTTTTTCAATAGACCAGCGGAAGAAAGTGGTAAATGATGCCAAGCAGCACTTGCAGCAAAAGCATACAAATTATTGCACCTTCATAGGTGGAGACCTGACCCCTTACAGAAGCTAAACAAGAATATGCTATGGCAAGAGTGGGTCTTGTAAATCCCATGGATCCAAAGAATCCCAATAGATGTTCCTAACCAACGTTTAATACAAATATGTTCCAAAACTAGATTGATCAATAAATGACCAAAATTTGAAATAGCAACAATTTGCTATTGTTATTGGGAGCTTGTTGACCTGTATAGTGATTACAAGACAGTTCAAATGTTTTATTCATTAGAGATATCTGTTTCTTTTGTCATACCTGAGATATCTAAATAACTATTGAGAGAAAATTATGACACAACAAATATTTCAATAATAACAGAACAATTTATTAATAATGACAACAAGAGGATGATGGGAGCAACAGAACTATCTACAACATACTCCAGTGTCTACCGACTCTACCCAAACCTGATAGAGAGAGAATGTAAAATCTTTATCAATACTGATCAATGACACAACCTTAAACTTGATTATCCTGTATATCCCCTAGCAATTCTTCATGGTCCTCAAATTTCTAATCAAATTATTCAAATCAACCATCATAATAATAGAACTGTAGAACAATTACTTTCCATAACCCTCAACCTCAACTGTAATTTAAAACCCAAGGTTAGAAGAAACAGATCAATAACTGACAAAGGAAGCATCCACCATGTGCCTGATTCCTTCAGCTCTCTTATAATAAATTATGACAGAAAGGACAGCAAAACATTAAAAAAACAAAAAAAACAAAGCAAAAAGAAAAGAAAAGCATAGAAGGATCCATAACTTTGGAATGACATACACAACACAAATTTCAGAGCAAAGTTATTCAGTAACCATTCGGTAACATATATTACCAGTAGGCAACTTCCCCAAAGATATAGGGGGTAATTCTTTTGTTGTTCTAGAGTATAATTAACATTCCATAAGTGTTATGGACTTTTTTTTATTCCAGCTTTGGGAGAGACGCATGAGGGTCATGCATCTCCTTTTAATGAAACGCATGATGGAGATGCGTCTTTTAGAAAGACGCATGACTCTCATGCGTCTTTCAATTTTTTCGGGTTTTTTTAAAGACGCATGAGCGTCATGCGTCTTATGGAGAGACGCATGAGCGTCATGCGTCACTAGTGAACAGTCAATGTTTTCTTTTTGAACATTTTGTCTTTAACTTGTTTTACTTGGTATAGGTAGTCTTCTCCGCATAATCGTTAGCTTCTATTTTGCTTTTACAGTGAGACTTTTAAGGAACCCATTCTCATCAAATCCGGAGGAGGAATCTATAATTATCTCTACCAATTAAAATTCTCATCACCTGACAATGCACAATTTAAAGCTGAGAGCAGCAAGATTCTCGGCAAGCTTCAGATAACATGGCGTACAAATTTGGGTGACGCATGACGCTCATGTGTCTTTTAAAAAAACCGAAAAAATTGAAAGACGCATGAGAGTCACGCGTCTTTCTAAAAGACGCATCTCCATCATGCGTTTCATTAAAAGGAGACGCATGACCCTCATGCGTCTCTCCCAAAGCCGGAATAAAAAAAAAGTCCAGTACACTTATGGAATGTTAATTATACTCTAGAACAACAAAAGAATTACCCCAAGATATAGCTAAACAAAATCCTTTCTTGTTTTCCATCAGGCAAAAATAAGAAAGCGAATCATTTTGTCAATCAAAAGTTTTCTACAGATGTTACTTTCTGTAGTACATAACAAGTATGAATCACAAAAGTATCTTACGAGAATTTGAAGAATGTCCACATGCACTGCTTTCATGTCGCTTCTATTCCCACAAAACCATCTAAACTTGTTCTGAACAGTGATTTGAACTACATCAAGTTTCAAATAGCTGCAAGCAAGGACATAAGATCATGCATGTAAATTTTACAAAAAATTTAAAATATTGTTAATGCAGATAATCAGTATTCATTGCAAATTTTACACTCACTCAGTGCTGTTTGTTCTCTTGGGCATTAAAATAATGGGCTTGTTAAGAGAAAGATCCAATTTAACTGCAGGTGATCCTTCAATTTCACTTCCCGTAAGCCAGTTCTCTGAATTCGCCACTTGATCTTTTATCCAGACAACATCCTTTGAATCAGCAGGAACAAGACCCATAAAGTAACTGACAACCTGTAAATCATTTTGCCCTCCAACACTGAATACATCTTTACAATAGTCTGGATTGCTAACCCAACTAAATGAAACAATAACTGAAAGACTAACAGACCTCTTGGATAAACCGATTCAAATAGATAATTCGGACTTCAGAGAGCTGCCCACGGAGGCTATAGTTATAGCCCTCGTAATCTTCATCATCAGTATGAAATGAACAAAATTCCAGCTGCAGATTGATGAAAAAAAGTTTTTGTATATTGATGTATAACCATTGTTATAGTATATAAGATTATATTATATGCCAATTGTTGTAGAGAAGTAAAACTATTAAGAAGAAATAACAAAACAGAAAAGCTGTCTGTATCTATGTAATGTGTAAGGTTGAGAACCACAACAAATACTCCATCCGTCCACGAAAAATAGGACACATTGTGAATGTCACGGGTTTTAATGTGGAATTGGTAAAATAGGAGAGAAGGGAAAAAAGTAAGAGAAAAGTAGTGTTAGTGGAATGTGGGGTCCATGTTATTAGTAAGAGAGAAGGGAAAAAAGTAAGAGAGAAGTAGTGTTAGTGGAATGTGGGGTCCATATAATTAGTAAGAGAGAAGGGAAAAAAGTAAGAGAGAAGTTGTTGAAAACTTTCCTTTTTTAAATATGCTCTATTTTTCGTGGACAACCAAAAATGGCAAATGTGCTCTATTTTTCGTGGACGGAGGGAGTAACATTTTAAAAGCCTCGACAAAGCACAAATTAATGTTTTTCATGCACCAGTACATTACGAAGCACAAATTCTCTTTTTTTTGTTGAAACTGGTGAGTTGTTCATGAGATATTTCAGATGGGATACAGATGGAGTAGCTCAAAATCGAAAGTAAAATAAAACATGCGAATCAACAATGGCTTATATAACTGAACAGCATTCCCGACTAACACAAAAATTTATTAGTGAGCCCAAGTATAGTCACATTGACTTCAATAGAAGAATTCACGCGGTGGATATGCCTAAACTTCGAAAGTCAAGCTGAAAAAGCATGCAAAGGTATTAAAATGATAGAATACAGTTAAGAAATCTGGGCTACCTCCACAAAAGAGCTACCACCAGGATTCCTCATGTCACAGGCCCAAAAATACATATGATTGCTCTGAAGACTATCATCACTTATCCTCAGATTCCCAAGGGATGCTTTTATACTAAAAGACGAAGGAAACACCTACCAGATAGAAAAAGTAATTTTAGATACATCAAGCATAGATGTTAAATTAGTATTCAGATAAGAAGATGGCAAACAGACCTTGATATCAGTAAGAAAACTATCTTGAGCCAAGGTAGCAAGTTTAGAGTCATTTTCCTTCATTAGAAAAATCTCAGCACGTGCCATATTCAGTAGTAAATAGAAAATCACTCTGGATTTCCCCTTCCCCAACAAAGATTCTAGAGGCTCTTCTGCTGGAGCAGACAGTGGCAGCTCATCATTTGAAATTACGTTCTGCGTAGAATGTGGAACAGCAGAGGTTGAAGACACATCCCTATAGTCATTGGAGCTCTCCGCTGAAGTGTTTATGGCATCTACGAAATCCATAATAGCTAATATAGTGGGTCTACGACAGTAAAACGTCAGTGTGGAGAGAGTGACTGCAACCTGTACCCAGGGTATTCCAACTATCAAACAACAAAATACAATGAACACAATCATCGAATGAAAATAAATGATGTATTCCAACTTTCCATGGTATAAACCATAATCTTTAAACCATAAAGCATAGCTCATGCCACTAGCTCCAATGAGAATTCAAAATAAAGGTATGGGCTGGCTATACTTTATCAGTCTTGCATGTTGCAACTTATATGAGGGCAGACATTCAAAGAATTAAAATAGTAGCATCCCATCATGGAGAGTGTTAATGTTACCCAATACGTAGTGAAATATTTTGTCATTTCACCTGTTCCCTAAGATCAACGCCTAACATCCGTTCAGCCCCTCTACCCCCAGCTTGACCTTAGACCACATTTTAGAGAGACCTGCTGCTCCACATTAAATCTGTGGCTTTCAAACTAGTTGGAAACTCAAAATTGACTTCCCATACCTTTCCAAGTCCGAAGCAGTCATGCATAAGTAATTTTGCTGATGAAGGTAAGAAAGATCTTCAACTTTCAAGAAAAGCTTTCTCACCTTTCCATAACCGTTTACAGAGACTAGATAGGAAGAACAGCTTTGAAACCCAGCCATAACATGGAGCTCAAAATGTAATATGAATAAGAAGACATATAATGTGCAGGAATTGGAACAACCAAGCAATAATTACCAACTTACTTGTTTATCAACATTGGAATAAAGGGGTGAGTTCTGGTCAAAAATAACAATCTGAGCTTTGACAAAACTGTCCAGTGAATCATTTGCTCCCACGTCACCAGCTTCCATATAAGTTACTCCAAGAGGCAGTAACCCTGCAACACGGCTGAAACATGGGGCCTCCAAGTCGAAGTTATCTGTGATTATTCCTGAACTATCATTTCCCGATGATAGCGGGCTACCAACTGAACTGTTAAGATCCTCAGATGCCTCATAAAACTCATCATCTCCCTCAACTTGGCCAGGATCATTCCTTGATTGAGTTAGAATATTAACATTATCTAATATGGAAGGTGCATCTGAGCTCCTGATGAATGATCTTGCTATGTAGCAAATCTGAGATGTCCCTTTCCAACAAAATGAGTCCTCTATTTCCAAAGCTTTAAGGACTGTGCCAATGAAAATATCGCTTGCTCTCACAGACAGTTCAACCTGCATCGCATTGAATCATGCAGATCAATGACAGCCCAGTAATGCAGGATAGAGAAAACAAAATAGATTTGAGTATAAGTCTTACTTGTCCACCAATTGCTCGTATCTCAAACAAACGCTTCTCTTCAGCAAGAAGCATCTTCAACAAACTTTGATCGTGCTGATAAAGTTTAAGCAGGAGCTCAAATTCAGAGACATAGTAGATATGAGTCGTACGACATATTATTTCTCAGGAAAAAACTACATACCTGGTCACTGTAACTAAAACTTATCTTCAACTCATCAAGTAAGCCAGTTAAAAAGAAATTCTCTATTGCTGATGAATCTGTTAAATCTTGGTCGCTGGTCTCAGAGCCTTCTGAGTCGGACAATGTTTCAATTAGACCACTAATAGGAGCACTAACCTGAACATACGATTGAGAAGCCAATGAGAAAACTTCAGCAGAAAATCACATAATGAACATCACCAAAATATTGGTTCAGCTCTGAGAAATCTAAGATAATCAGAAAACATGACATTTTATCCATATGGTAAATGTTAAGAATATTAGTACTCTGTCCCACATCGGTAATGTGACATAGCCTAGCTTAGTGTTTTGTACTCTATATATATATAATGACTAATCTTAAGTGTATAACTAGAGAACAAATCTCAGCCACTCATTATCTTAATCTAATGACTAAATTAAGTATTCATTTTCTACTAATAAAAATTGTATGGGGGTATTTTGGGAAATACATGGTTCCATATTTTGAATTAGATATCATCATCGACATCAGTGAGGCTTATGAGCTCTCAATTTCTCAGACCAATTACTACCACTGGCGTCGTCGCGCCCTCCGATTCCGCACCCTCCCTTTCGCCTCTTCCCCGATCCAGTGAAATACCACCACCACAGGTCGAATCCTAGTAGCAGCGAAGCAGCGACGCCGAAAATGCCCGCGGCAATGATAATCGGCAGCGGCGGCAAGCTGCTTGGCTATGCGGTGGTGCACTTGGATTTGAGGAGTATCCTCGACGATATGGGCAAATGCAAATCCTACGCATTCGGCATATGCATACCATTTCTTTTCTTCTTCTTTTTATTTCTTTTTCAATGTTACACAGATATTTATTTATTATTTCTTTGTACTCTATACTCATACAATATTACGAATTCAAATTAAAATGCCTTCATTAAGTTTTTTATTATTAATTTCATGATAAAATTAAAACTTAATAATGCACAATAAAAATAGGAACAAAGAAGTAAGAACCAATATATAATATCAATTGGATTTATTGATAATGTTACATCAAATCGTGTCAAATGATAATATTTTGAAATTAATTTTAAGAGAAGCGGAAATAATGGTTCAATTAAAATTAAGGCAGTTATGACAAAATAAATCACTATTAGCATGATTTTACTTCACTCTTGTTTACAAAACACATCACTCTTATTATGATTTTACTTCACTCTTATTCACAAAACACATCACTCTTATTATGATTTTACTTCACTCTTGTTCACAAAACACATCACTCTTGTTCACAAAACACGTCACTCTTATTATGATTTTACTTCACTCTTGATCACAAAACACATCACTCTTATTATGATTTTACTTCACTCTTGTTCACAAAACACATCACTCTTGTTCACAAAACACGTCACTCTTATTATGATTTTACTTCACTCTTGGGGAACTGAGTTGGGCATTCATAGACAAACACAATATAAATAAAGAAGCAACTCAAATCCTCACTACGACAAGTCAACTCTACAAATCTTACAAATTTTCAAAATTCATGTACATCATTCCATTTTGAATACTAACCTCAGAAAGCAGAAAAGGAGACGCGCTTCCATACAAATTAAGACTATTTTATCCCAAGTTTTAATAGTAAATTTTTAATACAATCAACAATATTTAGAATTACGTACTGACCAAAAGTTTAAGTCCAAAACTAATATAGATGACTCAAATAACCAAATACGTAGTTGGATTCTGGAGGGCTCAAACTCAAAAATTTGAAATCATGGGAAGCTGCAATGTAAATTTTCTCTATCCTCTCTCTCTTGACATAAATCTATAATAACGAAGAAGTTAATTAGAATAGAACGCAATAGGATGGAACAAAGCATTACTTTAATATTTTTCACAAAGAAAAGATGCCATGCATCGCAACACCGAGAGGTCTAGAATTGGAAAATTTTACATAACACACCATGCACTATTTAAGTTAATGAATTTCACACACCAGTATTTATTTATACATAAATGTAGAAATATTTTAAAAATTTATCAAGTGGACAATACACATCACTCTTAGCATGATTTTACTTCACTCTTGTTTACAAAACACATCACTCTTAACATGATTTTACTTTACTCTTATTCTGATTTTACTTCACTATTGTTTACAAAACACATCACTCTTAGCATGATTTTACTTCACTCTTGTTTACAAAACACATCACTCTTATTCTGTTTTTACTTCACAATTGTTTACAAAACACATCACTCTTATTCTGATTTTACTTCACTCTTGTTTACAAAACACATCACTCTTATTCAGATTTTACTTCACTGTTGTTTACAAAACACATCACTATTATTCTGATTTTACTTCACTCTTGTTTACAAAACACATCACTCGTAGCATGATTTTACTTCACTTTTGTTTACAAAACACATCACTCTTAGCATGATTTTACTTCACTCTTGTTTACAAAACACATCACTCTTAGCATGATTTTACTTTACTCTTGTTTACAAAACACGTCACTCTTATTCTAATTTTACTTCACTCTTGTTTACAAAACACATCACTCGTAGCATGATTTTACTTCACTCTTGTTTACAAAACACATCACTCTTAGGATGATCTGAGCTTTTCTATAGCTCTTAGCATGATCTGAGCTTTTCTATAGCTTTCCACCCACGCTTCCTTATTACAGATTTCATTTTCTCCTCTCTCTATTTCTATCTCGCCATCCTTCATTTGACTTGCACAAATATTGCAAATACACAAAGCTTCCATCGTTTCACACACACACTTGGATTAGGTACGCCTGTTTGTTTGTAGCTAATTTTTTCGCCCACAAACACGCACTGTGGAGTGAAATGTTGGATCTGAACGTTGACGCCTCCTCCTCCGGCGATGAGGTGGACTGCGGCAAAGCGGAGGCCGCTACTGATTCGGTGGCGTCCACGACGACGACGACCTCCGCCAACAATAATGCAGCCGCCGACGAGGCCGATTGCAGCAGCTGGACTCGCGAGAAATCGGCCTCCACGCTCAATTTCGTAATCCTGAACAACGACGTGATCGAGATCGAGGATGACCCCGACAATGACGCCGGGAACGAGCTGCAGCTCTTTCCGATCGCCAATTCGCCGTCGCCGGCGATGGTTAGGGCGAAGTATTGGCTGAATCTGTCTGTGCCGGAGGTCGACGAGATCCATTTCAGAGTTTCAGTGAACTCTTTGTCAAGCATGTTAGCTTTCATTAATCATTTTCTTGTTATGCCACCTGCAGTTATGGCTCCACCAATTGAAATTCCAAGCAAATCTCCTGCCGTCCAGAAGGCATGGAATTGAGCGACCGACGCCATTTCAATTTTGTATGTGAAGTGACAATTATATCCCTGCCTTGTTAATGTGGAGTAAATTTGTGATTGAAAGAACTAATTTCTCCTTAAATTAGAAAATTATATGTATTAATACTAGCCCTTGATTTTCTTGATCTTGTGGCTATGATTTGTTCTCTAGTTATTTGGTTAAGGGGTGTTTGCCATAGATCACTACCCTATATATATATATATATATATATATATATATATATATGGCTTGTGTTGATTAATAAAATACACCAAATACACTACTACTTTCTCTACTATGTCTAGTTACTTTTCCGCTTATATCTATATTTTACTATTCTACATGGTATCAGAGCGGATTCGAATCCGTCTCTAGAAAATTAGGGTTTCCAAAACAAAAAGATGAACTAAATTAGGGTTTCTGCCGCTGCCCGCTCTACTATCCCCACACTGCTCTTCCGTCACTACTCTACTCTACCCGAAATTATGTTTTGTTCTGCTCTACTGCGCTATTATGCCCAAACTAGGGTTTACGGTGTTGCTGCTCTACTCTGCCCAAATTTGGGTTTCTACCACTACTATATTGCACAACTGCTCTTCTCTGCCCAAACTAGGGTTTCTGACGTTGCTGCATTCTGCACTATTATGGTTCTGCTATACCACTCTTTCCGAAATTACATTATTATTCTACTCCTACAGTTGTCCTCCTGCTACAGTTGCTACTATGCTACAACTGTCACTACTACGTTGCATCTACTACTTCTGCTCTTGCTACTCTGCTGCAACTGTTAATGCATGCATCTGCTACTTCTGCTACAGTTGCAACAACTGCCCTACAGCTGCTACTCTGCTACAGCTGATACTAACTACCCTGCATTTGCTACTCTTCTACAGTTGCTACTACTGCCCTGCATCTGCTACTTCTGCTACAGTTGCTACTACTGCCCTATAGCTGCCACTATGCTACAGCTACTACTACTGCCCTATAGCTGCCACTCTGCTACAGCTACTACTACTCTACCTTGCAGCTTTACAGCTCTACTTATGCAACAGCTGCAACTACTACTGCCCTATAGTTTCGGCTACTACTATTGCTGTCGATGTCATAGAAAGAAACATTTTTGAGAACTTTGTACCAAGCTGGACAATATAGATGTTCCGGCTTGAGGGGGAGTGTTAAGAATATTAGTACTCTGTCCCACATCGGTGATGTGACATAGCCTAGCTTAGTGTTTTGTACTATATATATGTGGCTTATGTTGAGTAATAAAATACACCAAATACACTACTACTTTCTCTACTATGTCTATTTATTTTTCCGTTTATATCTATATTTTACTGTTCTACAGTAAAAAAACATATTGTGACATGTATCTTCTTGCTCTTAAGAAGAGCACGCAATGGTTTGGAAACACAAATTAAACAGAAGCAATATTCAACTATTCCAATAACATGACCATGGAGAATTCTAAAGCTCTTCACTCGCTCGATGGAGTTAGGGTTGTTTATCTTGGTAAAAAGTTAGGCATCATGATTAATTTCTATGATCCAACTCGACAGGGTGTGTTAGAATACATTTGTCCATAGAGTATAAATTGTAAAGCAAGCTAGTGCTTTCCAAGTTCAGTTAGGACTCTTGTCTTTGCATATACGTATGTACTTTGATAGTAGATATATATAGAGAATTTTCCCCAGCGTTTTGTTCCAACTTTTATTTAACACTAGGGAGTACAACCCTGGCAAGATAAGATGGATAAGACACCCTTGACATTTTAACAAAATAAAAGTGAGATAGAAGAGTACCGGAGCACGATAAATAGCTCCTTGAAGATTGCTTTGCCAATTTTTCCTTGAGCTTTCAGAGTCGAAACGAAAAATCAGAGCACTTGTATCTTCTAAAACCTAGAGAAGTAAGATACGAATATGAAAACCAAAAGAAAACCATAAATTACAAAGTTCCATCAAAGCATTTCTAACTTTAATAAGATGTTGACATATTACCCCTTGGGACTACCTTGGAATAGGGGCGGTCAGCATCACAAACAGCCAATACATGTTCCACATTACCAAGAAGCTCAGCAGGAACTTGATATAAATGTTTTCCCCGTAAGCTAGAATGAGAAAATCACAGAATCAATCACCAATATAAATGTCAAATCACTTTGTATACTGTATATACAGCCACAATGTCAGCAGGCATTACATGTTAACTGACATGCTAAAGATACAAGTAGCTGATCACATTGATATGTATAACTTCAGATATTACAGCATTAACTCCAGATTTAGTCAGGGGCAGATGTAAAACATTAAGTGCCATCCAGGAATTTAGTATGTATCATTGGTATAGTACACTTCTCATTTACACAACATTCCTTCGATATTTTTTTCATAAATCAGATAAAGTTGTATCTTTCCATATGTAAACCTCTTATCCGCCTAAAAAAATTGTGTTAAATTACTTCGGCAAACAAACAAGAAAGTCCCAGGTGGAGACATGAAATTTTAAAATAAATTTCCTTTGAGGTCAACCAAAAAACACATTCTAGGAAAGCTATTTTTAGTTTTTGCTTCCATATAATGGGGCACTTCCTCTGCTGTGACTTTGCTTCAATGTAATCACTAAAGTTGGCCAACCTAATAGAGGATCGCAAATGCACACTCCATAGATAGATTACTAAAGAATGAACAATCAAGGGAACTAATTTAAAAGGGAAATATTAAGGCAGAATCCGGAGACCAATTCAGCAGGGAAAACATCAAGAGATTGACATAATTTTTCTTAATAATAGGCTAGCTTTTCTCTTTACTAATTTCATGCATATATAACTAAGAAACCTTTATGTATAACAAGAGGACTATAAACTGAACATCCTTGGGCTAAGGAACATGATTATTAATCTTGATTCTTGACAGCTTGGAAAGGAGCAAGAATATGACTTATTTCTTGTGCTATAAACTCTATGATGTAAATTTTATCAGCAAACAAAATCAGAAAAATTATTGTAATCTGATCATGTCCAAACCTGAAGTATTGTTCATAATTTCTTGACTCAGGAGTTTCTAGCATATAAAGAGATGGCCCAACTATACAAAAATATCTGCGCTGCCAAACAGCTTCTCTACCTCCAACACCCTGAAAAAAAGAGCTTGAATGAGGAAAAAGTGAATGGTAACAATAGTACTCCCTCCTTCTCACCGCAAGTGATTGATTTTCCTTTTTTTTTGTCCCACTACAAGTGATTGATTTCCATTTTTAGCTAAAATCAAATCATATAATTACACTTACTTTACTCTCTCTCATACTTTATTCTCTCTTTATCTCTCCTACTTTATCCTCTCTCCTACTTCATTCTTTCCACTTAACTCAATAAATATCATTTTTCTTGAATCCCATGCAAAAAGGAAACAGAATAACCTTTCGCGCAAGATGATAATGCCAGCCCACATAATCAGCTTCGTCCCATGGACGCACTAGAGCTGAATGATCTGCATCCTCCCCTTGAAAGATCTTGGCCACTTGCACTAGACGATGATAGCGTGATGGAGAAAAGTGAAACCCAATGGAGGGAAGTCTCATAGCAAGTCGTGTTGATGGAAGTGATGCAACTTGTGATCTAATCTGGAAAGTCAAAATGAAGATGCAATAACATGAACATTTGCCAATTCACTCAATTGCATGAACACTTCCAATTGATTGACACATAGTTATAACTTTTTCACCTGCTGAAGCTTTAAAAATACTCCACACTTGTCGATAACTGGTAGGAAACTGATAAAGCTACCCTTAGATAAAACATCAGTTCTATTTGGCATAGATAGGCTCCAGCTATAGTCACCATCAATAAGGAAAGCTGATACATCTCTCAAGACCAAATTGAATTGTGTATACATGTTCATCTCTTCAGGTGAAGCATATTCAGCATCATCCTGAACGTAGAGCTCTCAAGGTAAACAAAATGTACTTCAAGAGTTAGTCAAACCAAACTCAAGGCTTGAGAAACTAACCTGAGAACGAATCACTAACTTTCCCAGATCAATCAGGAGCTTTGTGGGGTGGACACTATCAGGATAGAAGTCAGTAGGAACAGTAATCTTGGGTGCTGCAATATCTAAATCCAAGTGAAACCTGAAAAAAACGAAGATTATAAATTAGCCGAAATAAAAGGTAAAAAAACTTAAGAATATACTACAATCATTCAATAATTTCATCAGCTTGAAATATTTATGAGGATACCCACTAAATACGCCAAGATTTAGTATCTAGACTTCACTGAAAACCATTAAGATGTTACTCATATTGACCTTGTGTATATCTTTGTTGGCATTCTATTTTTAATTAGCTTACTAACCCAAATTGCTGACGTGACTTCCTCTACAAATGGACAAGGGAAAGAAAAAAAGGCTTGCAGGTAGAATTTATCTTTCTAACTTTTAACATCAAATCTTATTATTCACAAACGATAGCTCAAGTTCAATATAAGATTCATAAAGCCAAATAAGACGAAATGTATAATGAATTTCATCACATAGAAGAAAATTCAAGCCATAGTTATCTATCACGTTCCTCAATGTTTCAGAATATCATGTGATTTAGAAAGTATTGTTTCAAGAAAGCATCCCTCTTATTTTCTCAATGTCGACCGAATAACAGGTATCAGCATTTCCAATACATGAATATTGGTGCGCAAAGGCTATTATCTCATAACTAAGAAGCAAGAATAGCTAGGGACCACATCAAAGCTTAAACCTCAGAACTCAAATGTCCCTCAAATACAGTTCTTCCAATTCCTCACCAAAATAATACTCCCTCCATCCCATAAAAATAGCACAATTTGGTACGGCCCAGATTTTAGTGCACAATTGGTAAAGTAGGAGAGAGAGATAGGAAGAAAAAGTGATTGGAGCACTGTTAATGGAGAATGGGGCCACCTCAATAGAGAAAAAAAGTTCTCAAACATAGAAGTGTCTATTTCTATGGGATGGACCAAAATGGCAAAAATAGTCTATTTTTTATGGGACGGAGGGTGTAGTACTCAAAAACCCTTATCAGATAATACTTCTCCGATGAAATATTTGCACCAAATAGACCCAATTGCTGCTGATGTCAAGGACATAAGTATTGTCTGTCTCTGCAACATCCAACTTAGAGTTGCATCCTTGGATTGAGCCAAGTGATGTTCTCAAACATAAGGGTTAAACAAGGCCTGCGGCTTTCTAACATTCAAAGCTTTCACCATCATCAATCCCTACTTAATTGGCAATAGCTAGTTCTGTAGTTTCAAATTATTGCAAATAACCTGATGCGGTCTTTCAATGCCCTGTTCATTTGCTTGGTCGCTGTGCGCTTCACTTCATCAATGGTCAACTGCAAGGATAATATGATAACATAAGAGATCAGAAAAGAAATACTATACATCTTTCACATAAACTGCTCCAGATAGCAAGGGAAACATGCCAGTAAGAATAATTGATAAAAGGTCATGCTAAGAACATTACTACTGCAAAGAAATAATAATAGGAAAACTTATCAAGGAATAATCCTACTGAAACAATGAAGTCCCATTCAATTTGACATATATAATTGGTCAGTTTTGCTGATAAATTATTGATCAGTTCATAACAAACAGAGAAGGTATTAGGTGTTGGGTTTGGTATGAAAGCTAGATGACACAAGAAGTAAATAAACTAGCACAATTTTTCAGCCACCCATACCCAGAAAATAGTTAGATGTAGAAGATTTGATCTTACAAATCAAAGCTGCATATACAACTTAAGAGAGAAGCAACACCTGTCTACTGGAACTATCAGAAACAAAAATAATTCTCTGTTGGATACAGAGAAGGGTTCTCCATTAAAGGAGTTAAAAATGTAAGCATTTCAGTAGCAGCCAATACTTTGAAATATCAACTTCAGTAAGCATAAATACTGATTTAAGTAGGTTGTTGGTTCAATATCTGATAATAATCATCAAGAATAAATTGCCATGATCTTAAATCTCAAGCTAAATTAATCACTCAAATTTAATACATCAAGAACAGTGCTTCTGGAAGATCCAAACTACAGCAATGTCCTTGATAGCTATTAACATTGAATGACCTCGATAACAATCTTATGTGTGTGTTTTCCATGTATACACATACATTATAAGTAGTCAAAGTTAAAATAATCCAATGTCAACAACCGTAGATAGGCTGCCATTCACAATAGAGAAAAAAATTTTGAACCAATTTTTTGTTGAGGTGTGGCAAACCAGAAAATTTAATTACCTAATGCAGACAATGTAAGTAAAATAGGATGGGGAATCTGATTAATAAAAATATATCCATACTCAATATATAAATTGGAAGGCAAGTAAACATCAGGAACTCAACAGTCTTTCAACGGTTCACAGACCTTTAGGTGAGAAGGAGCCAAATTTAAAAAGATAAAGCTAATAAAATACAATATTAATGCAAAAAAACAAAGTAACCAACGGATGGACAAAATATCCATCATCCCACCTAACTTATTATTAGTGAACTAATGTGAGAATATAGTGGTATCAGCATGAACCCTAAATTGTTAATCAACTCTACCAGCCCTTCCCCACGGTGCATTGTGAATTTCAGAATTGCATGAGCAGTATAAGCACTTTACCAAGCACTCTATGTTAATTATGGAGCCTAAAATATCTCCTACCATGTTTAGGATTTGTTTCCTTGAAGTATATTTCCTTGTGATAGATTTATTCCTTAAAAGATATTTCCTTATGGAATATGTTTCCTAGTTTGACTAGAATTAGGGCTCTCTAGTTACTTATAAATAGAGGTGCTCCCTCATTGTTAAATCATCCTGAAATTATATAGTGAAATCCCTGGCTTGGCATCGCCCCCAGACGTAGATACACATTGTATCGAACTGGGTAAACAACTTCTTGTGTTCATTCTCTTTCATATTCGTGATTGCCTGTGTTTATTTCCCAACAACTGGTATCAAGAGCCTAGGGTTTAAGAGTCAGAAATCACGATGGGGATCGACGAGAAAATTGCTGTAGAGAAGTTTGATGGATCTGATTTCGGATTTTGGAAGATGCAGATTGAGGATTACATGTACGGTAAAGATCTCTGGAAGCCTTTAAAAACCAAACCCGAAAAGATGGAACATGAGGAGTGGGAGCTGCTGGACAGAAAAGCGATAAGCGCGATTAGGCTATCGTTGTCCAAGGATGTGGCTTATCACACGACTGCAGCAAAGTCGACAAAGGAGATGATAAAGATCTTGGAGGACATGTATCAGAAACCATCAACGGCAAACAAGGTACATCTGATTAGACGATTGTTTAATTTTAGAATGCAAGAGGGAAAGCTGGTGCAACAACATCTCAACGAGTTCAACATGATTACTTCGCAACTGAACTCGGTTAATATAAAATTCGATGATGAAATTCGTGCCCTGATTTTGCTATCGTCTCTGCCTGAGAGTTGGGCTGGCACAGTGACAGCAGTTACTGCTGCAGAGACAAAACTAACAGTTGACAGAGTAAGAGATCTGACGATTGGTGAGGAAGTTCGCCGGAGAGAATCAGGATCTTCTACTTCGGGATCAGCACTGAATACAGAGCAGAGAGGCAGATCGAAGGGAAAGCAAAATCATGGAAGATCAAATTCCAGAGGAAGGAGTCAATCCAAGAAGGATTTGGATAAAGTTAAATGCTGGAATTGTGATGAGTTTGGGCATTTTAGAAATCAATGTGAGGCACCGAAGAAGTATAAGAATAAGGATCAGAAGGACAAGAAGACAGCAAACGCTACCATGTCTGATGACGATGGCGAGGCGTTGGTCTTGAGCGTCAGTAGTCCGATGGAATCGTGGGTATTGGATTCTGGGGCGTCGTTTCACTCCTGCAGCAATGTGGAGATAATGGAAGACTACGTTTCTGGCGATTTTGGGAAGGTACATCTGGCTGATGACGAGCCCTTAGATATCGTGGGAAAGGGAAACGTGAAGGTAGTGACGTCCAATGGATCCGTAATAAAACTGAATGGAGTCGGACACATTCCTGGATTGCAGAGAAGTTTGATTTCGATTGGGCAGCTTGATGCAGAAGGGTACACCGTGACGTTTGGCTGCAACAATTGGAAGATTACCAAGGGAGCTATGATAGTAGCTCGAGGTAAGAAGGAGGGTACGTTGTATACCACAACTAACTCCAAAGATTGCATTGATATTGCAAGTGAGGCAAATAATGCAGATTTGTGGCACTGTCGTCTTGGCCACATGAGCGAGAAAGAGATGAAGATAATGTGCTCAAGAGGTTTACTGCCTGGCTTGAAAACTGTTGAAGTTGGCCTGTGCGAGGATTGCGTATTTGGGAAACAGAAAAAGGTGAGTTTCTCAAGAGGAGGCAGAAAATTGAAGACACAGAAGTTGGAGATGGTCCACACTGATCTATGGGGACCAGCACCTGTGAAGTCCCTAGGAGGCTCTGAATATTATATGACTTTCATCGACGACTCTACTCGAAAGCTATGGGCTTATTTTCTGAAGAGTAAATCCGATGCGTTTGACGCTTTCAGGAAATGGAAAGCCCTTGTTGAAACTGAAACCGGGATGAAGGTGAAGTGTCTAAGATCCGATAATGGAGGAGAATATGAACTTGCAAAGTTCAAGGAATTCTGCGCCGAGAATGGAATCCGCATGGAGAAAACTGTGAAAGGAACTCCACAGCAGAATGGAATCGCAGAGCGCATGAACAGAACGTTGAATGAGCGAGCAAGATGCATGAGGTTGAAAAGTGGATTGCCAAAGAGTTTTTGGGCAGATGCATTCAACACAGCTGCATTCCTAATTAATAGAGGTCCATCAGTTCCCTTGGAGTTTCAGATACCCGAGGAGGTTTGGACAGGAAAAGAGGTAAATCTATCTTTCCTACGCATCTTTGGTTGTGTTGCTTATGCTCAAGTTAGTTCCGTTGAGAGAAGTAAGTTGGATGTTAAATCTATTAAGTGTACGTTCATTGGTTATGGAGGCGATGAGTTCGGTTATAGACTCTGGGATGAGCAGAACCGTAAGGTTATTCGCAGTAGAGATGTCATCTTCAATGAACAGGTATTGTACAAGGATAGATTGGAGGCGTCAAGTCCCAGCAGTTCTGAGCCACAAGTGGTCGAGCTAGACATCTCAAACTCGAGTGGGAGCAAGGAGAGTCAGAATGCTGAATAGGTGCTTGAAGAAGAACCAAGCACTCCACCACCGACTATTCCGCTGCCTAAATCGACTAGAGAGCGACGTGCACCTGATAGGTACTCGCCCTCTAATTTCTATTTGTTACTTACTGATGTTGGTGAGCCCGAGTGTTATGCAGAGGCAGGAGAAGGCCCTGATAAACGAAGGTGGAAAATTGCCATGGATGACGAGTTTGCCTCTCTTCTCCTAAATGGCACATGGGAGCTTGTGGAACTTCCTAAAGGGAAAAAGGCATTGCATTGCAAGTGGGTCTATCGAATCAAAGGTGAAGCTGATGGTAGCAAGCGCTACAAGGCTAGGCTGGTTGT
Source organism: Salvia splendens (assembly GCF_004379255.2). Classification (NCBI taxonomy): domain Eukaryota; kingdom Viridiplantae; phylum Streptophyta; class Magnoliopsida; order Lamiales; family Lamiaceae; genus Salvia; species Salvia splendens. The sequence continues at coordinate 13,715,754 of NC_056047.1, read as the reverse complement.
CAAGGGATTTGAGCAACGATACGGTATTGATTATACAGATGTGTTCACTCCTGTTGTGAAACTAACTACTATTCGTTTAGTGTTGAGTATGGTAGTTGCAGAAAATCTATTGTTACATCAGATGGATGTAAAGACGGCATTCCTTCATGGTGATTTGGAGGATGAGTTGTACATGACACAGCCTGAAGGATTCATAGTAAAAGGAATGGAAAACCTTGTATGCAAGTTGAAGAAGAGCTTGTATGGTTTAAAGCAAGCTCCAAAGCAGTGGTACAAGAAGTTTGATGGATTCATGATGGAGATTGGCTATAAAAGATGCTACGCTGACCATTGTTGTTACTACAAGAGGTTTGACAAGAGCTATCTTATTCTGTTATTATATGTTGATGATATGTTGATCGCAGGAGGTGATCAAAAGGAGATGGATAAGTTGAAAAGGCAATTGTCTGAACGATTCTCCATGAAAGATCTTGGAGAGGCTAATCAAATTTTGGGCATGAGAATCGAGCGTGACAAGGCGGCAGGAAAATTGTATCTTTCGCAAGCTGCTTACATTGGTAAGGTTTTGGAAAGATTCAACATGGATAATTCGAAGCCAGTAAGTGTGCCTTTGGGCAGTCACTTTAAGCTGTCGAAGAAGGAGTCGCCGAGTACAAAAGAAGAACGCGCTGAAATGAAGAAAATTCCTTATGCTTCAGCAATTGGCAGTATTATGTATGCAATGGTGTGTACGAGGCCTGATATTGCACAAGCAGTGGGAGTAGTGAGCCGGTTCATGGGTGATCCGGGCAAGCAACATTGGGAAGCAGTTAAATGGATCCTTCGATACTTGAGAGGTACTACAGAAAGCGTCTTATGTTTCAATGGCAAGAATGTCGAGCTGGCAGATTATGTGGATGCAGACTTGGCGTCCAATGATCTTGATGGGAGAAGAAGCACAACCGGGTATGTATTTACTTATGGTGGTACTGCTATTTCATGGACTTCTAAGTTGCAGAAGACTGTTGCTTTGTCTACTACGGAGGCTGAATATGTAGCTGCGACAGAGGCAAGCAAGGAGATGGTGTGGTTGCAGAGTTTCTTAGATGAACTTGGGAAGGAGAACAAGAGTAGCATACTCTACAGTGATAGTCAGAGTGCTATTTTCTTGGCGAAGAATCCAGCGTTTCATTCTAGGACAAAGCATGTGGAGTTGAAATATCATTACATCCGACACCTAGTGGAGATGAAAATCCTGCAACTTGTGAAGATACTTGGAAGTGAGAATCCTGCAGACATGTTTACTAAGGTGGTGACCTTAGAGAAATTGAAGCTATGCATAGCTTCAATTGGCCTTGGAACTTGAAGAGAAGGTTAGGCGATGCTAAGCGGATGAAGGGATGAGATAACGAGGAAATGGTTGTTTAGGAGTTGTTAGTCTCCAAGTGGGAGATTGTTAATTATGGAGCCTAAAATATCTCCTACCATGTTTAGGATTTGTTTCCTTGAAGTATATTTCCTTGTGATAGATTTATTCCTTAAAAGATATTTTCTTATGGAATATGTTTCCTAGTTTGACTAGAATTAGGGCTCTCTAGTTACTTATAAATAGAGGTGCTCCCTCATTGTTAAATCATCCTGAAATTATATAGTGAAATCCCTGGCTTGGCATCGCCCCCAGACGTAGATACACATTGTATCGAACTGGGTAAACAACTTCTTGTGTTCATTCTCTTTCATATTCGTGATTGCCTGTGTTTATTTCCCAACACTCTAAAATATGGACGTCCAAACTAGCACCAATCACAAGTTACTCAAACCCAAATATCATGACTAAAGCAACCTCTAGCAGTGAAGAAAACCATGAGTGCATAGCACGAAGGTCAAAGTACAAACCTGCACAGCAGAAGCAGTTTCCTGGACCAGAGTCTGACTCACAGTAGCACTACTTTGAAAAAAATCAATGATTTGATTGATGGAGTCCTTCAAATACTGAACCAAACAAAAAGTCAATCTCAAAGTTACATATTGAGATGATAATGATGATGATGATAGTTGATTAAAACGAACTGCCATCTTACAGTCACATAACACGGTGACGCTTTAGCAACCAGACTCCAGTCGAGATCTCCATCAAGAGGTTTATAGCTAAAGAGAGCAACCAGTGAATCTGACTCACTTTCACTCTGTAAAGTTGAATAAAATGGTTTGGACTTACTAAACCAAGTGATACGTAAATATGTAGCACATAAATACATCAAAAAAACCATCATACCTCAGCAAGAAGACCATTTGGGGAGAGTAATCTGTATGATCCCAATTTTACATCAACAACTTGCGTCTCCGGATACAGCTTTATGCAAGACTCAAGATTATCACAGGATAAGTCAGCAAGGCACTCCTCAGAGTCCATCAGCTTTGATGCATTATGTTTCATAAAAAGCTTCAAGAACATATTTGGTCTCCGCTTGTCATGGATCAATAGTTGTTCCTCATCAGCTTCCCTGTATCCAATAATATCATTCAATCTCTTCCAATCTTCTCCAGTGAGAGCCCCCGGTTCATTTTCATCTTTAACAGGTTGATTGGTCCTGAAACAGTGGTAATTACTTATGCATATGTAAATATGCTAAGCTTATGAAATACATAAAATAAAAATAACAGCAGATGGCAGACTTCTTTACCATCCAAATGACCACCATGATTTTTTTTCTCTTTGCTTTCTTAGAAAGAGTTCTGATTCAGTTGATTGCTCCACAAACTTATGGGCTAACATCCTGTTCAAAATCAAAGCAGTGATTACAAATAATGTATGTTGGAGTCAGAAAGTGAATCCATTGAAGAGGAAAATCCTTCTAGCAAAAAGTAAGTACATTCTCTACTAGAAGATATGATGCTGAGTACAGAAGCAGTTTCAGATTTCAAAATAATTTTGCAAAGATTTTCAAATCCAGATGAAGACTTAGCAGTTCCATATTCTGCAGAGTAATTTTCTAGTCAAAGAAGCCCAATCATTTGTACATGTTGAAGTTCTACCACCAAAAATGATAAAATCATATTTCTGATTCCAAACACTGGTATATAACTAAATAAGTAGTCACAGTGAAGTAACCATTAACCAAGGTGTTTTAAAAGCTCCTAGGACACCCACCCCACCCGCCCCCCAACTACGATTTGTCTAATCCTGGAAAGGAAACAAACATCATTGCTTCTATTACAGTAAGAAACTCCAGCTTTCCAACAAAATAAATAGTAGACAAATATATACCTCCACTGAAGAATGACTTCAATATCAAGTTCCCTATCAAGTTCCTCTATCTCTTTGTTGTCATCAATCACAGTGCGTTCAAGATCTGATTTGAGTAATGCAGCATAGAGCGATATGTATTTCTTATGCAATCTAGCATATCGCAGGACTTGCTCCCATGGCAATTTTCCACTGCCAACAAAAAAAGGGACAGATAAGTTTTAACCAGTTCAAAACACAAGGGAGAATAAAACTCACAGCACCACCGCATGAGATATCATCAAAGAAGTGGAGTATATAACAGATTACAAGGTCTATCCCTTGAAATATAGGACATCAGCTCTAAACCTCTTTACTCATGCTGTTAGGAGAAGAAGTTTAAGTCGTTAATTCCACTAATTCTTTTGTTCGTTAACTAGGATAATAGGAGTAAAAAAACTCCAGAATCTACACCATAATGGACAACTAGCACCAGAAAAAAAATATTTTTGAAAAGATATATCACAACTTAATATATGTAGCACCTCTCAGTTTTCTCAAGTTGTGACTATATGCTTGGAATAAATTCAGGGTGTACCGCAAATTCACAAGAAGATGTTTTGTTCAACATAAGCATGCAGATACCAAAATGATGATCAATATTCAATTCTAGTAACTCCAATCTATCACCCAATTCCAACTTTGCCATATTCAACAACTAAACATAGTAACTTGACACTTCCTGTCGAACTTCTCTCTTGCCAGGTAATGCTCGAAATATCATTTATTTATTATACTGGGCTAATAAAAATCACAGTTCTGGAGTTTTGCTTAATTATTGGCCAGTTTTTTTCATTCGGCAACGGAAAAACACTACACAGTCACAACTAGACATCTCTATTGTACATTTAGGAAAAAATCACAGCATCTGAATCATATTAAAAGAGCCTGAACCTGGCTTTCTTCATTTGGTCTGAAGTTGCTTTGCAGGCGAACTTCCACCATGATCTTGGATCAGTTTTTATAGATACACGTGGACGATAATGAGCATATTTCAGTCTCTGATTGAAGGCTGTGAAATTATCAGCCAATTTCAACAAATCACGGTACCCATTCTGCCATTGAGTATAAAATAATTAGTTATGGGTGAAAGTGTGTTTATGTAGCTGAGTAGAGAGGCGAAAACTCCAATAACTCCAATTACAAACCTTTGACAAGCAAAGGGTCACATCGTCAAGTTTCACATCAGCATTCTGCAGTGCTTGATCTTTCTTAGTGGAAGCATCAGAGCGGTCTTTTGAATACTTGGCACTTCCACTTACTGGTTGCAAAACATAAGAGTGCTTTTCCTGATCACTCGCTGCAGGTTTTCCATCCTTAGTCCCAAATTTGAAAATCTAGAACACGCACAGATTAGATAAGAGCAGTAAATAAATTAAATATAGTCAACAAGCATACAGCAAATCATAAAAATACCTGTTCCCACTCGGATGGTAGCAAATCCTCCCATGATTTTGCAATATACCATGGCCTGATATCAGCATCCAAATAAACAGCCATTCTTTCCAGTTTTACGGTCTAAAGTTACAAACAATGATGTATTAGTTGAAAAGGTGGAAAAAAGGGAAACAAGCATAGCAGTTAGTATATTATCTTCTGAAAGACCTTTAATTCAAGTACGGTACCCTCTAATAGTATGCTTTGATGGTCGTCTGACTGCTTTAAAAAGCCGATATAACAGGCAGAAGCCTTGCATATGGATAGACACTTTAATTACAAAACAGTTCCGTCAATATAGATATTTGAAGCACTGCATTTTGACCAGATTACTGAGTTATTTATCATTCTAATTAACTATTTTAACCTAATTAACTGTTCTTTAAAAAAATAAGTACTCCCTCCGTCCCAACTAAGTCCAGGCATTTCTTTTGGGTACGAAAATTAAGAATTTTTTTTAAATGGGTTAAATGAAGATAAAATAAAAAAAGAAGAGAGAATAAAGTAGGAGAGATAAGCGAGAGTAAAGTAGGAGAGGGGATAAAGTAAGAGTGATAAGATGTTTTGATTTTTATCAAAAAAGGAAATGACTCAACTTAGTTGGGACATCCCCAAAAGGAATACAACTCAACTTAGTTGGGACGGATGAAGTATTTTTTATCTTTTTAAGTAGAATAATAATTAACTCATCAATCAGATTAATTAGAATGAAAACTAACTCAATAATTTGGTCAAAATGTAGTTGACCATTAATTTTTTATGGAACTGTTAATTATGGACCAAAAACATAATATTTGGGATCAGAAGCTAACACATTTAATATGTAGGACCAAAAAGTTTTTTTGGGCAGATGTAGAGGACCAATTTTGGACTTCGGTCTTTTATTAATGATATGAAATCTACATTACAGAACAATTTGGAAGTCCACATTGCTACTTCGATATTCACTCTCTCTCATACATCCTCCGGAGATTCTTCAAATATTCTTCTAAGGCCTAAACAGAATGCATGGAGTGTGATCCTCTATATAAATCTGCTATTTTTCTTATATCATGATTCAAATCCAACAAATATAGACTTCTACATGAACTAAGCATCATGAGTTCGAATCATATTAAATCCTTCGAAAGAGTTCCTACTTTACATAGGAGTAGACAATCATCTGACTATTACACTAAATGTTATATTCTATCATGATATAACAAATGTTCATAATTACGAATACGACTAAGTATCCTCGCCATCACTATAATTTATTGCAGCTGTTACTGTTAGTTTGCTGGAGGCATTCCATTACTGCTTCTAAATTGCTGAATTATTAAGTTAACTAAACCTTTTAGCACTCATGCCCAACAAAATATGTATATCAGACCTATGTATTTCTGCAATTATATTTAAAAAGCTAATTATAATTCATCAATCAAATCGACTACTTCTGCTATGAGCTGATAGCTTTGTTCCCTCAATTTTCATCTATTCTTACTATTACCTTTTGTAACAAGCCATAATATATGAAACAGAACATATGGGAACTTAATATTTACAAAAGCAGTCAGATGTCAATGCACGTACTAAGATCACCAGCTCATCAGCAAAAATTTCATTTAAGATGAGTCTACCGCAAGACAATATCATCAAACCAAAACATAAGATCAAAGCCAAATAATTCAATGGAAAAAGTAAGCATGCTATGCTTCATTTGGACATTGGAGTAATTAAACCTTCTGGATTCTCTCCAATGCACCTCCAGTTATAAAAGTTTCCTCCCCTTTATCATTCACTGTGAACGCTGAGAGTTTATCTAAGGTCATGCCAGCTGCAAATGGATGCCCTGGGTTACTGGAAAAATTGTTGTATGAGTGCCCAGTCAGAGGAGATGGTCAGATGATAAGAGAAGGGGGAAGGAGGGTGAGAAACACTTGGGGGGGGGGGGGCTGAAGTATCCAACACATAATTACCTCTCAAGATCTTCATATCTGATGTGAATATTTGATATGGAGAGCTTTAGATTCCCAATAACCGTATTGATTAAAGATCCAAGCCAAGATTTATTCTTGGGAAAAGAACAAACAAAGAAAGAAAAAGGTGGTCAAACTATGGTCTAAATACTTGAAGAAATGGACTCAGATAATTATACAGGTATTTTGAAACATGGTCATCAGTGGTTGTGTCACAAGTCATAACAAAACATATCCCATAAATGAATATCTATCGTACAGTTTGAAAGGAAAACATGCAAGGACCAAATCGACTACAGGGCCTAAAATATATACTACAGACATGATTCAAAAGCACTACTCTTCCCTTTTGAGGTTTAAGTGGTTGTTATTATCAGTCTACATATTACTATCATAATAACTAATTTTACATAATTTATAATTTTATAAGCATATCTGTAGCTCATAAAAAGCGTAGATTGATATCCCTAATATTAATTTACAATTTATCAAATGGATCGTCTTGCTAGACCTAGAAAACTCAAATACACAACATTATTATTTGTGCATGTGTACTGCTATTGCATGAGTAGTTGAGAAAGCCCATACCATTTCCATGTTCAGCTGTTGTTGACTCTCCAGCAGCTTCTTTTCCAATTCCTGTTCAAAGATATTTATGATTCATGATTAATAAATACTACCAAGAGATATGGAAATGAAGAATCAGAATGCAATTCTTACTCGTATACGACTCTTCTTAACTTCTTGGACAGCATCCTCACTAGATCCCTCAACCATGGTTGAAGGCTCGGCTAATAAAAAAATGCGATCTAGATAAACTAAAACTGGGTCTTGCCCAAGCCTGCTCCATGGAACCTATTCTTACAAGAGTAGAAGCATTAAAAATGAACAGGAAGGAACCTAGACCACAGAAAAAGACATACTGTATGAAGACATATACAAACTAACAAATAAATTCACACGTGTATTTACTCCAATACATGTTTCCTATGTGGTTTAACAGGACGCAATCCTCATATCAAATACCTTGCACCAATCTCAAGTGCTCCAACAAGCCCAGAATAGAGCAAATGTCAGACATTTCAGTGACCCCGGGATACAATCGATATACAAATTCCAAGAAAAGCAAACAATTCATTTAATGAGACCTATGAGGGGAGACAAAGTGATATGGTTGATCATGAGCAATGGAAATCTGATATAATGTTGGAAAAGCTCATAAGGGAACACCCTTCCCCTCCCTGTCTGATTGCTAACCCCAACAATTGAAGGAAAGCTTGATAGACTCTAGCAATTATTATCATAGACTCCTAAGTGGATGTAATAGTCAACCCACGACCCAGTCGATTTTCTTGCATACCTCACCATACTTATTAACCATATTTGGTCGACCTCCAGCACCGCTTACCTAAAAGTGTCCATTTTTTAGACAGGCATTACCAACAGCCAATCCCCCATGTTTAAGTATAGAAATAACCTACATAGAATATTGAATCCATTTGAATTAGAATATTCATATTCCATTTGGTTATTTGAGATTTTTTAAGGATGGAATTGATTCAGCTTCGGAATTTCAATGATTTCATGTCAGTTAGAAGAGAAGAGAGCAACAAGGTGAGAATGAAACCACCATTGCATAGACATTAACATTATTATAACATAAAAGGTACCTTGTTATCATCTGAATAAAATCTGCAACATTTTGGGCATCCTTAAGAAAAAATGTGCAGGTATAGCATTCATGACTACAAAAGTGGAGTCAACTTGCCACTAAAATAACACTTCAAGTTTTGGCTACAATTGGTTCCGAAAAGGAGAATTTTGATGGCTTGTCCCAGATTATAATTCAAAACATATAAATGGTTGTGTAATTCCTAATGACAAACCAAGTGCAATTTAAAAATGAAGTAGACCAAATAATCAACAATGCATATAACATATCTAAATCAAACTAATGGGAGTAGAAGAATAACTTCTTCAGATAAGGAAAACCGCCAACTGAGACACAAACCTTAAGCTTCACTGATCCAAGAAACCCAGCCTTAACCTTCACTGGTAATTTTAACGCGTTGAGTGCCTCTGGCTTCAGTTCCATGTTGGTCAGTTCTACATCACCTGTTGAATATTCAAACTATTAAATACTGCTCAATATTCTTATATTCTAACACACCAAATGCAAGTTCTTTTATTAAATAGAAATAAAAAAATTTAATTTCACAATTATGCACCATGAACAGGTAAGCATGAAATTTTTATTACACATTCATGGTAAAGACTTAATACATCCAAATATACATTACACTCCATATCTAACGGGATTGTTTTCAAAGAAACCCTCGTGACTCTTTGTGCTTGAAATTCACATTGCAAACTTCAACGTCAACATCTCGTCCTCTCCATAAATCCTCTTATTACTCCATAATATACTTAAAAGATCCCCTTACTTATTTCTAGCCAAATGAATCAACATAGTATCACTGTGTCAAACTATCCTTCATAGTTCTCAATAAGAGTCACACTTCATTTTTACCATAAATGGTAAGTAGGTCCCAAATACAACTAACTCAATTCACTCACATTTTATTATAAAACAAATATAAAAATAGTGGGTCTCATATTCCACTAAATTTTTCAACCCGCTATTCTTTACATTTCTTAAAACCCGTGCCCACAATGAGAGTGACTCCTATTGTGGGACGGAGGGAGTATTTTATAAGTTGCTACGTTATTTTATTAGTTGTTAGTCATTATTCAGAAGTAAAACAGCTATGCTGAGACGGGATTGTTCCTGTGAACCTTAAGAGACATTCTTTGTGATCCAATCACATTCTTGTCGAAGACATTTACGTAAATATCTTTAATACATCCCCAACCCTGGAATCCTTTATTAGAATTTGGTGAAGGTGGTACATTCAGAACCAAAATAAAATTGTAAATGACTAAAAGTTCCTTTGCATGTTTCTTCATCAGTGAATCCCGATGATTATTTTGAAAAGAAAATGACATTTGCAAAAACATTAAAACCCAAGCTCGAAAAAAACCTGGTTGGAAATAACTCTTAGTGCATCTTCAATAGGGGAAGAAATATTACAAACAGGGTATCTAGATTATTTGCGATGTGAAGAGCCCATATCAGGGAAGCCAAATTTGTCTATGATATCACAATCGAACAATTCAAATTACTGATTCTTAGGATGTTTAAGTTGTTTTTAACTTGATAACTACATCATATATCCTTCTGTTGCCTTATAAGGCCCTGGTATTCTTATAGCCCTTGGCAAAGAGACAAGGACAGGCACAAATCATCAGATTCTAATTACCAGTCTTGTTATCCAAGCAATACCAGATATAAGCAAGTCACAACCAGCTAATTGTATTCCTTCATTGAAGATTAAACGCCATACTATAAGAGAAAGGATAACTAGAAAGACAGTGTATGGCCTCGGCCTCCACAAAGAACATGTGAGAAGCATCTTTGAAAAATCTTGCACATGAGCAACTTACTCGGCAAGAAATTACATTGAATTTAGCTACATGGAATTAACAGGCATAAGTCTTATAGATATGATCGCCATACCAACATGTATGGAAGCATCTGAACCAAAACATTTCAACAAACGAAACACAGGAGCCAAATTCAACATCCAAATCAGAAAACAACGAAAGCACAAAAATAGTTGACCTTCCTAAATGGCGTGGGGAGAAGGCAGGGTAACACTAATCAAAAACAGCAGTTACTGGAATAAGAGTGAGAATAATAATGACCTTGCCAGACACTGATCTTGAGTGCCTCTTTGTTGAGTCCTCGGACATAGTTTCCCAAATACCTCTGCAACAGATACGCCACCTGATCCTCCAACATTTTTCAAATTTTCCCAAATTCCCTCCGCTTCAATGTCGGAGCAGCCAGGTGTGATCACATCAAATATATGAACTCTAAACCCTATAACACTAATCGCGTTGCAAATATCTATCTAGTAAGCGCGGTGCGCTGATTCGAGTAGTTGAAAACAACGAAGGCGGTGTGTGTGTGTGTGTGTGTGTGCGCGCGCTTGAGGAGAGAGAGGTTCTTTGCTTCTGAGCAGGGGAAGCCACGCACGTTACTGCAATTAGAAAAGATCGGACTCGTCCTTCGATACTTCTCTCGATTTCGGATATTTTTATTTGCATAACCGACCTTTTTATTTTCACGGATTACTGACGTAAATAAAATAATACTATGCGTTAATAATGAATAGGTTTAGATTAGTCATCCAAACTCATCCAATTACCAATGTGAATAAGTTTAGTCATCCAGTTACCAATGTGAATAAGTTTAGTCATCCAGTTACTAGTGCAGATGAAATATGTTAAGCACCCACGAAGTATCATGTCATACCACATACCAGCCTCCCAACAGTTTCTACAATCCTATATTTCTTCTTTAACTAATTTTATTTTATCCGATTTATCAAAATTAATTAAATAACACTATAAATAATAAAATTGCTGCTTTATTCAAAACAATTATAAAAATTACATTAACTAAAATTCCTTTAGTTTAAAAATTAAAGACGAACTTCAATACTGAAATATGTTGGTGTGTGTGTCCAAAAGTTTTCAATGAAATCGGCTTGGAGGTGGCCATGGGCTTGCTCTTCAAGCATAGAAGCCGTCGACTTGTGACCTCTCTAATTTATCAGAGTTAAATACTATTGCAGGAGAAGTAAGAATTACAATTGAATGGCATATGAATCTGATGCCATGATATTGTTTTGAATGAAAACATTGAAGAAAGCATTCAAATCATCCATTCAATCAATTATCATGATGCCATGATATTGCTGTCATGAATATAGCACAATTTTTTTGGAATTTTCATAATGGTTCTGTCCAAGAGGATTTTAATAAGACCCGTCTCCATTTGAACATTCCACTAAATTCAAGTAACTAAAACATCCCACTTTGGCACTCAGCTTTAGAATTTTGACATAGCTTCCATCTCACTAACATCAAATCTTAATTCTAGTTTATTGGCTAAATTCAAGAAATTAAAACATCCCACTTAGGCATTTTACACTAAAGTCATTGCAATTAACCATCTATCAGCTAGTGTACAATCGCATGAAAACAAACAAACTCAGCCTACAAATCCTGTACCTCCTCAAGGGAAGAAAATTGTGCATCGATTCTGCAAAGAGCTTGCTGATCAATTGTGACTGGATTCACCCACTTTGGCGGGGGAAAATGGATAAAGGAATCATCATTTTCCCTGCTAGGCCTAGGAGAGTCACCTGCAGCTTCCGCTTCACTCTTTTTCGCATTCCACTGAAACAACTGAGATGCCATCTCCCAACACGCTTTCAGTTCGTCGTCATTTCGTGCTTTATTTAATTTGTCAATGAGATCTGCTAGGGCTGTTACTTTCTCTCCCTGCAAAGACTTTATCTTTTTTATTGTTCTCCCCTCTCCTTCTGTATCACTGACGTCATCTGGCTTCCCTACTTTCTCCAATGCTTGGTTTACAATGTGTTGAATCCTTTTTCTCAAGTTGTCAGTTGTTGCTGGATTTGATCTTAGCTTCGACTTCAAGTCATGAACCTTTCTCTCATTGTTATCACCATTGGAATCAAACTTCTCACCAGAAGACTGCTCATTAAACTCAGAGTTCACCTGGAAAACCTCTTCCAGTAAACCAACATTTTGCATGTATCTGTCAAAAGCTTCACTCTCTACTTCAATATTTCCATCCCTAAATTCTTTCAACTTCGAGAACCTCCATTCGTTGATGACTTGTGCATCCTGAGCATGCAAACAAATAAGGAAGGATTTTAAACCATGAACAGATTATATCAATATAGAAGGTTTCTCACCTTTTTGGTCAATGGCTTCCTCGACCGAAATGAGGTCTGTAGGTTACTGAACTGCGCAAAGTTGTTAGAAAGTTGGCGAAGTCTGTGAAAACTCCTGCAAGTAATCGATATGGAAATTACTACTTAAGGATGTCAGCAACTAAAAAAAGTAACAATATGAAGTTGAAGAGGCACAATTAATCATCAGACAAACAAATAAAAGTAGGAAATGAGGTAATCTCACCCAGTCCAATGGTGATAATAATATCAAGCAATATGACACCAAGCATCTATATTTAGTATATTAATATATTTACAAAATACATCCAATAAATATAAGGGTTGGCGAAGGCAGCCAACTTGCAATAACAGTGATGCATCTTGAATAAACATGAAAGATAAAACACATGCAAGATTATGCTGAACAACTAGCTCTGCAACTTACCCTGAATGAGATGCTTCAGATGATTGCTGATCAAAGAGAGGAGAGCTGGTAGAGGACGGTTTGTCCGGAAAAGATGAGTTTCCTTTCAAAACTGCAAATACAATCATTAGTAAATGACTTGATATGTGCAGTTGAGCTTGTAATTCTGGAGATAAGAAACAATGTTTTCAGCTAACTATGTGGCCAGTGAGAAAAATCTAAGAGAACTCCATAAAAATTAGTGTCCCAGTAGGGTTCATGGTGGACCTATGTTAGATACTGTGCTTTTGAAGATCTTTAAGGGGGTCGCTAAGAATGGTCACCCTGGAACAAGCTTCCTTGAGGAGGCATTTAGGTATTAGATTCCCCAACAAATCTACAGCTGTCCATCTACCTCCATTAGTTTAGCCACTATTTATACATCCTCTTCTCTCTGTGAGAGAGAAAAGCATATCCATGCTGAATAAAATCTGCTATATGAATACTAGATCATTCAGCACAATCTCTTTATTAGTTTACTGTCACCTATCACATTTTAATCTTTCTTTATCTTGTTCACCAGTGTGAAAATCACTTAATTTAGTATCAGGCACAGTCCAATGCTGACGATACAGTAATTAGATATAGTAAAATAAAATACCACACTCAGACAACATCAGGCACCTCAAGCTTTAAATTATAGTGCCTAAATGTTGAGATAAATCTTAACAAATGGTATAGTGCAGAAGAGAATCATGAACATAAATGTTTCAGACGAGTATTCGTTTAAAAGTTTAGGATTATAGGAATCAAGATTTTAATGATCTTTTTTTCCTTGATATGAGCTTCTATAGCTTTTAATGATGAAAAACTCGCAAAAATTAATCCTAATCAAAGAACTGTTGCATGAGACTGGATTAGCATACCATGTATATGACAAGGATTTTGTGCCTTCGCACAGCAGTTCTTGCATGACTGGTACGGACATCTGCGGATTTAATATAAGAACAGGTAAAAAAATATATAAGTATCCGTTGTTGACTTTGCATTAGACAAGCATCAAGAATATTAGATAAGACGTGATGAATTAGTTATGAATAAAATTTATAAGTATTCGTTTCTTTTACACAATGGTGATCAGACACATACTACAGTTATAACCAGGAAGTTGCATCTATTATCAGATATTGTATAGCTTAGTTGGTCAAGTATGGTATATTGTGCTTGTAATCTTGTATAGATGGGGAAGGGGAAAAATCTCAGCTTCTTAGTCATGCATCATGGTGTTGGATAATTAATGAGATGAGTATTATATTTCTATAAATATCTGAATCTTATTCTGCAGTTTTACACTTATACTAGTAAGTAAGTAAAACTATTCAATTGATATAAATCCAAGTTTCTTTGTTGTTTCAACTTCACTAGGATCCATAGCATTTAAAAGGAGCTCCGGGAGACGCACACAGCAGGTGCGGCATCTTACACTAAGGGCCAAAAATCAATTTCTATCTATGAATCAATGATACCCCATCACAGCCAATCAGTCTATTTATCCCAGCCAGGGGTTGCTGCTACAATATAAACAGGAAAATGCAGGTGCCCTTCTAAAGGTGGATATCTAGGCACCCGTAAGGCCTCCAGGCACATCTCTTGGACATTTCCTATTTATTTTATTCTTTTTGGAAAGTGGGTCAATATCCAACCTGATATGTCTGAAATCAGGACGGTTTCTAAATTTTTGTTTCCTACTGATGATATGCTTCAGGTAATTAAATAAAGATTCCTTGTTTTGTGGGATCTAATTGATTAGCATACCGAATTCCTCTTTGACTGACAGCATTTTCCTTAATAAGGCACATTGATATTTTCTTGTAAATTTCTAAAATATATTTGTTATTAGAAGCTATGCATATTCTTTCATTCAGAACCACAGAACATTTTTCTCAAAAACTAGAAATATCAGTACACCAAAAGGGGAAAGTGAGAGCAAAACAAAGACTAGGGCATATGAGTACTTCTCTTAAATTTTGAACTGTTTTTTGGAATGCAGCTGCTTGAACAAGGAAAAATGGAGCCAGATTCTTGACAAACAGATAGAACCATAGAGGCAAATATACTTGGAAGTCAGAATTTCTTATGAAATTATTATGCTAATTGTCTTTTTTTTCCTGTCAAGAGTCAGATGATTTTCTAGAATAATAGCAGACAAAATTCACTTTTCATTATTTAATTCTTATAATAACACCTTGCGTACAATGGCAACCAGCATGTATTGTGTCCTCAATAACCATGAATGATGAATCCTACAATTAGACCTTCAAGCATGTTTCCTAAAGATATAAATATGGTAGAAAATGTTATCAAATAGCGGATATGGCGGCGCCATGATGCTATGGCATGGCGTTCGGTGGTGGAAACGCCATAGCACCATGTCGCTTCCATAGCACCGCCATATCCGACATAAGACAACATTGCGTGTGTACTGCATTTAGGAATGGGGCATTATGCAAGAAACATGGAGGTTAGAGTTGTATTTTATGCTTTATTAATTGTTTAAAGTGTTTTAGATGTCATATTTTAATATTTTTTATTTTTTGAATTATAAATAAATATATATGTATTATTTTATTTATTTAATTATTGACGCCATATTCGCCATGCTAATACGCCATATCTCTATGGCGGTTTTTAGGCAACCCGCCATAAGTCGCCATACGAGATTGATACAAATTACACTTATGACTAAACACACTAAGAAATAAGCTATTAAATGGCCCAACAGATGAAAGACACTGTAGTTAGTGGTTGATCAACAGCTTTAGTAGTTTCAGCTAGGACATGTATTACACGTGAACCATTCAAACAGAGCAGATCCAGTCTGTCGATTTTCTCCTTATGCAACATAATGTTTGAATTAGATTCCAACTAAGAATTTTCTAGATGTAGCTGCTATAAGTGAATAAAATCAACATCACGGGTTTCTGCACTGGTTAGAGTGGAACTACAGCTATTCTACAACATAAATATGTTAATAATTAACAAAGAACTTCACATATAAAATAGCATACTTCCGGAACACTTAGCTTCCTTATAGGAGTGACTGAATGCAAGTAGAGAGTAGAGACATAAAAGTTCATAAATTAAATTCCCAAGTGTTTTCGACCATCACCCTAGGTATGGCGAGCAATAGACTGCGGTGGTATTTTATGCCCCGCTCAAAGTTCACAGACTCTTAACATATGAGGTATAGGATGATATACGATTCTAGCCACTGACCTCCATTTTTAACAGAAAAGGCCATACTCCATAGCAAGAGTTGGTATTGATTTGCCATTTCTATTTAAAACCTAACAGCTTAGAACATACAAAAATTAAATGGAAATTCATGAGCCACGAGTAGTTAAATTGCCTGCCCAATTAGCAATTTTCTTCCAGGCTACAACATCTAATCCGCTAAAATTCCCTTGATTGTTATTCACGTATGACTAAGGTCATTCCTTCATGAATCATTCGCATTGAAAAAGGGATAAACATTGATTGACGTTACGATGCTTGCATCGTGTCAGGGTTATGCATCAACCACCACAGAAACAGAACGAAGTACAACTTCTAGGAGCGCGGGGTACAACACAGTGATGCATCAAGAAGTGGAATCTGGGAAGCGAGCTCAGAAAACCCTACATTGACTGAAGGAAGGTGGCGATGAAGAAAAAGGAGAAAGGGTTTACCTAGAACGCGCCACGTTGCCGCACTTGATACACTTGGGTTTGTTAAGGCCGCGGAGGCTCTTAGAGGAGGGCGGCGCGGAGACGTCGGCGCCGCCGCTGTTGCTCTTGGCTGGGGATGAGGCCGCCATGAAATCAGGCGGGCGATTCTCTCCGAATTCGAAATTCCAACTAAATTTGATTTTGGAATTAATCCATTAAACCAATAATAATAACATCAGGCTGAAAAGTCTCCGGGTTTATATTTCGGGCTCCGACACACCCTGTGGAATTCGGGCTCTCGATGTGGAGGGTGAGCCCGGACTATTTTATGGTTAATTTTGTTTTTTAATTTGCACATTGGTTTTACGCTTAGATGATTAGATCGATCGAGTTGTAAAATTAATCTAAATATTAAAAAAATATTTTTTTTCAAAAGAATTGTAGTATACGGTTTCAAGAATATGATATGTATGAGTTATATTCCATCGAATTTCCAAGAATAATTCAAACATAATTGGTGTTTATTTTTTTCCTCCTCAAAAGTGGATAGCTGGATGCAAAATTCAACCAGCATTATGTTTAACACGTGTCACGTGGTAATCAATTAGACATTTTATATGGAGTACTAGTAGTACTATTTTTCATTGAATCAAGTTCAATTAAAAAATAATATATTAATCCATAGAAATGCAAAAAAATATTGAATATTTTAAGTAATTTTCTTTGTTATTTTTAATAAAAGATATAACCAATTCATTGGTCGAGTTATATCTAAGTTACTGTAGCAATTATTATGTTTGGTTTTATTATTAGTACTAAAATATTAAATGTACGTCTTTTATATGATTTCTCATTCAAAGAAATTAAAAAAGTGTATAAAATATTAATATACGTCTTTTATATAATTTCTCATTCAATGAAATTTGAAAAAGAAAAAAAATGTAAGATTGGAGATGTAAGTATATTGTTTGTGTACTTCTATTTATAGCATAACGGTAGTTTGGTACTGATGGGTCAATTAGTTTAAAGACAGGTGATCAACTCATATACAAGCTATCGGATTGAGTGGAAATCTAGAACCCCACACGTACCAACTCATCAAGCAAAAATTGCGGAACTACTTTTTGGAAAAAAATCGGCACTTGTATAGTGAACCTGTATGTGGATGCCTATCTCATTACTCATTAGTGGTGTTCGATTTAATAAAATAGATAAAATGAATGTTGGTCAATTTGGTATATAAGGATAATGTCATGTAGTATTAGTCTTGGTTTACGACCTTAGTCTTCCCATATAACAAAATTATCTCTAGCAATCGAGAATATTTCAATCTCAACATGTTAGTTTCCAAATAACTTAACAAGTAATCATCATTGTTGTTGACATAATGATGCTCACAATTGGAATGTAGGTGATATATTGGGATTGCCATATTGCAAAAAAATGTGTATCTTAATTCGCTTACAAAATATATATTTTTTCGGAGATGAAATGTCATGCCGCTACTCGGACTCGAACCGAGATGCTCTAGCACTGCTTCCTAAGAGCAGCGTGTCTACCAATTTCACCATAGCGGCCTGTCTTGACTTTATAATAGCCTATGAATAAGAAATCGTCTAGATTGAAGAATGCAATATTTTGCAGGAAAGATTCAAATCGATGAATACCAATTTCTTCAAATATGTACTTGAAGGTTCATTGTTTTAGTTTAGGTTTTTATTGTGGATTTTAGACTCTTCTCGACCGTAACTCTTTTAAAACCAGCAAGTTTTACTATGAATTAAGCTTCCCCAAAAAAAATATTTTAGATTATTCAAAATTCACACATATTTATCCAGAATATTTTCATTAAGTGTTTTTTCGTGAATTGATGGCGAGAGATATATCGGCTCTATATAAGAATTTCTAGAAATTCAAAAGTAAGAAAGTTGTACAAAAAATATTAAATATTTGATGGGAAAAAAAGACTCCCGTCCTGGAAATAAAATATACGAAAATTTAAATCGAGTATCTTGTGTTTTTTTGTTAAAAAAACTTTGTTTGAATTCGGTCAAAGTAAACACACACATACATATATATATATATATATATATATATATATATATATATATATATATATGTATATATATATATGGTCCTGTTAGGTTGAGATTTTTTAGCTTAATTGAGAATTGAGATGCATTTTCAGCCACTCATCCACAACATTTTCGAAATGTCAACTGCACGTAGATTATGTCAACTCGGGGGTATTATCGTCAATAGTCTGCACATCAAATGTCAACAACTTATAGTTGATATTATATGTGTATAGTTGGCATGAATTGTGTATGTAGTTGACATTATATGTGTGTAGTTGACATGAATTGTATATGTAGGTGACAGAAAAAAATAATAAAATTAAAAAGTATTTATTGAATAAAATGTACCATGAAATTACCATTCTGCCATTTCATAATTAAGTAATCTAAAAATATTTTTCATGTGGCAAATTCTGGACTACTCATTTAATAAAAATGAGTGACTGATAATGCATCTCAATTCTCAATTAGGCTAAAAAAATCTCAATTGATCACAACCTATATATATATATATATTATAATTGAGTTGTAATTGAATTAAAAAAATGAGCTGTAAACTTGAAATCGAATTAGAAGTTATAATCACAAAATTTAAATCGAATATACCATATAAAAGTCTAAACAAACTTGTTACAACGTTGGGCTAAATTAGTCTGGGCCCAAACATCGGCAATAAAAAACATCCGTAGTCCAAAGATGCAATTCTTTGAATGCTTGGGGCTTTAACTCTCTATTGGGCTTATGATTTGAAAAAAAACAATTGAGTTTTTAAAGCTAAGGCCTAAGAGCCTTGTAATACAGAGTCTTCATTCATTTCATCCACAAAAATTACAACTCATAATGGAGATATGTTTTTCCAGACACCTCTTCCATCATTATACCCAACTAAATGTATAGTTATGATATTTCCATATATAAAATTCACGAGGCAAGTAACAAAAAAATATAGCTCTAAGAGACAAATATAGATTTATTAAAAGAAAATTACTAATAGAATAACTAAACCAACAATCCCAGTGGATTAAACCAAAGTATAGTAGTAGTACTTTTGTGTTATGAAAAATTCTTATACTTTCCAGGGCACAAAAAGTGAATCACATGCGTGCATGCATGTCATGGTAGTACAATGGTTTATTACTAAGGTTGATTTTAAAGTTCTTGGGTTTGAGTTTATCGTTGCGGATTTTTAAAAATTTTGGATCATTTGATACTAGAAAATTAAAATAATAAATGAATACTTTCACCATCTAAATTTAATGCCAATGGAACGAAGCCTTAGTTTTATAATACTATATCACTTCTTATACAGACACGGAGTAATAGTTATTGTTGGATATCCACATATTAATTCTACAAAATGAAAAGCAAAGGAGATAGACAGATATGCATGAATTTTAAGTCAATGGGGGTAACCATGTCCACGCGAATAGGATGAGTTGATTGGAATGTATACTTCTTTATTACTACACCGTTTCAGATCTACACCATTCAAGTTCAACTTTAGATGGTTTTATAAAACCATTAATCACTACATTCTTTTGCTATTCAGATACTAATACACAAATTATTTCATTTGCAGGATACATCTTCCAAAACATTTGCAAGGCAAAAAAAAAAAAATTAGCAACTAATAACATCATTTTTCCAAGAAAAGGTATCAATCTAATTTACTACCCTACAAAGAGAAGTTCAAGATTACATATTTAAAATTAGCACTGACATCTATATATTACAGAGTAGATTTCGAAATATGTAACACTCCAATGGCCAATAAAGTACTACTTTGGATTCTAAATCCATCTAATTTTATAAGAGGTATGATATTCTTTTCTTTTTATTAGTTGCATATGAATGAATAATAAAAATATATATGCATCATAACTGACCTATGATCTATACATTATAAACATAAAACCATTACAATATAAGAATAAAAAGGCATACTCTACGGATACTTTCATACATGATTCTCCTCATCAAATCCAATAACATTATTCATTAATTTAGATAAAGCTTTTCATAGATTGTTGATATACTCCTCATTTTGTGTTTGCAATTCTCTTAATGCTACACGATAATCAAGTTTGCATACTTCTTATATGACTCTTGATCAAACATTTCAGATTTGCTATAACTCTAGATGACTTCCAAACCAATTAACTTTGTTGATGCTTTCTATTCAATGTTGACATACTATTCATCCTCCCTGTCCTATTTTAATCTTTGTTATATGATAAACAAACTTTGTATGGATTTCATGTATGACTTTTACATATACATATCATATTTGCAATATCTCTAGACTACTTTCAAATTCAAATGTAAATAATGTTCATATTAGGCTGTTCATATTATACTTATACAGATGCAGTGAAGTAGGAGCTGAGTCGGATCGTGTGTGTTTCGTGTACTTACAGGGAACACTAATACAAGTGCTCAGTCAAGACACCGCGCTTCTTAAATCCACTGGATCACTAGGTCCAGGAACCCAAGGAACACATAGTGTTGTTGTCGTTGGACACGCTCGACTCTCCTTCAAAAATTAATCCCTCAACCCAAATTACTATTAAATTAATATAGGGAAGTGTGGTCGATCCCACGAAGATGGATTCGTGAGTAGTGTTTAGAGACTCTGGAAACAAGCGGCTGCTGCCACGCAAAGGGTTGAGGTTTATAACAACTACCACTAGACCTAGGCACGGAATTTAAATGCTAGACCTAAGAAACAGAATACTTGTAAAATCAGACATCAACACCGAAAGAAACAATAACTCGCTAGACCGTGTAAATGATTAACTAAATATGACTAGGCAGGAAGAATTAAAAAGTGGGGACCAGGACATTCAAATAAGGTAAGTGCGGTAAAAGCTGCAACTAACAAACTCATGCAATTTCCTATCCAACTCAGAAACGTAAATGAAGAAAACAGAGCATACTCCTAGATTCGAACAGAATATAGAAATCGGGACGCCGGAAACTCGCTACAAATCGGGAGTACATCAGATCTACATGAACTGAACGAAATGAAACGAAAACACGTAAGCTAGGCATAAAATTAAACCAACACGACTCAGATTCACGTCGAATGCTTAATCCACTCCGGATCCAAGACATCCGAACTCAACACCCAGCACAATCAACTCCATAGCTCCGATTCTCACAGATCTACTCAAATCAACTCCAGATCCCAACAATCACTGACAACCCTACGACATCAACAAGTTAAGAACCCGATTCATCCACAAACAAACTCCATTCTCCCAGATCCAACCACAAACCTGCGATAATCTAGAAAACAACCAACTCCAACAATCCAACTCAGAATTCAAGTAAACATAATCGACAAACAAAGATCAACACAGTCGGCATAAACGAAAACGAAACTTGCATAAACACAGAGAATATCCAGAAAACAAAGAGGTCCGAGCCTCGAACAGCGAAGCTCGGCGAATTCAGCAGAAACGTAAACAGAAAATAAATTGTTTCTTCGCCCTCAAGTAGGACGGTGTTACCACCAGATCGAAAAGTGTGTAAGCTAGAAGTGAACCCCAAGTATGCCCTGAATTTCCCACGAAAGAACCCAAGTGTGTGAAGAAAAGTGAACTAAGCTACAAGCTGTTGGCGAGGTCTCCAACCGAGAAGATCCCTCCAGCATGCATGATTCTCTCTTTTATAGACGCGGACATAACCTTCTAGAGTCTTCGTAGAAATCTCTATTCTACCCTTCAACTCCGAGGCTTCCTCCGTCGAGCAATTTTCCGCATAATGTCCACTCTTTCGCCTTCTTCCTAGGTCCACGCAACTGTCTCCCTTCTTTGCTGGACCTGGCGAAAATCTTCACACACCTGGCTTAAAACGCGTGTTAGACCCAGAAATTTCACGAATTAAAGCCCTAGACCTATGCATGAAATTAGCCTTATCATGCAGCTATCTAAATTTCAATTCTATTTTAGTTGTGAAAATGAAGCTATATTATTTTTTGATATGATTCATGTTATATATGTATGAGAGCTATAGATAAAAAAAGAAAAATACTACTAATAGAATACTAACATTGGAACCATAAATTGCTTTTATATTGAGTGCAAAAACAGAAACAAAAATGCATGAACTAAGAAAAGAAAAAAAAACAAAAACAAAATGAGACTTCATTTTCCCGCCCAAATCAGTGCCACGTGGCATGCCAAAAAACTGGCACTTTATATTTGTATAGATACGAAAAATGAACTAAAAGAATAATTATATTTAAATCATAAAGTTTGGTCAAATTCTAGTGAGTTTGATAGCTTTTAAAAGTTATACTATTAACTCATAAAATTTTAATTCTTCTCATTTATCACATTCTTGATTCTCATAGTTTCTAAAATTGTAATATTAAACTACGAAGATTCAATTTTTTTATTTATCACATTCATGAACTAACCGACGTCTTTTGATAATGTGCAGGCTACGAGAGACCATGCATTAATGACAGTAATTCGTAGACAAACAGCTTAATTAATTAATTAATTAATTAATATATAATATATAATCATTAAAAAACCACAAACAATATACACTCTAATCACACCGTGCCAAGGTAATTGGTCTTATTTTTAAGTCAAGGTAATTGATGTGTTTTTAGTTGTCTTATGAAGACTAGACAAAAGATTTCCTCAAAACTATTGTTGAGAACATTAAAAACTATTGATAAGGCTTGCAACTTACGACTGAACAATTACACAAAACTAACTTTCTCTATAGAACTTTTCTAATAAAGGCCATCTAAGTTAATCATTTCATTTCGAAGGATATAGTATTATATACCAATATAAGGTTACATAAAATTGATTTTATCTGTAACTTTTCTAATAAAGGCATCATTTCATTTTCAAGGATATATTATTATATACCGATACAAGGTTACATAAAACTTTTCTAATAAAGGTCATCTAAGTTAATCATGTCAATTTGAAGGGTATGCTATTATATACCGAAATAAGGTGAAAGCAACATTATGAAGACTAAGAATGGTATAATATAAATCGATGATATAAGACCAACACAACGTGATTACGTATGTGAATATGTCATTTTAGTGTACGTAATATGATTACATATTTGTTTACATGTCATTTCGGTGTGTGGTGGCTATTGACTTTTCATCAATGCCTTCAATTTTTGATATTTTTGGTTGATTTCAAACTAAAGTAGGTAACTCTTACACAAAATGACACAATAGTATGATGATGTTATCAGCTTCATCTTGATTTCACATTCAAACACGATATTTTTGCACTTGGTTTCCTTTACTCACTTGTTTTGATCCAACATTTTAAATATGTACTATTTGCTTCTACTATAAGTAAAAAGACTTCAACAAGAGTTTTGTTAAGCATTTCGGCGTCGGTTTCAGCCTATACAAATATATTGACCATTTCTCACGTAAAAATCTAAATCAAGTCATCATATCTATGTCATTATTTATAATCACTTAACATCGTTTATAATATAAGACTCATAGTATATGCATACTTTTAATTAATTTTATTTGACCAAGTTAAATCGGTAGTACAGTTCAAATTATAATAAACTTAAATTACTACTATAAGCTAATTTTTTGTTGGTAACTAAAATATAATTATATTTTTTATATAAGTTTTCATTTGATAAATTGCATATAAGATTTATTATTTGACAAATTTCATAAGAAGAAATAGAAATATAAATCGCGGTAAGATATATATGATGCATGGTTATTGATATATTGCATTTAATGTTAATTATTGTACTATTTATTTAGTAGTACAAATTTCGCAAACTGATGGGAATTAATTTAAGATCATTTTTTTTTTATCGAAGCATCACTTCAACTGAATTTTGTTAATTTATCAAGATATCTTGTCTAGAGCTTGCAATATTGGAGTTGTATTAATTTGACTTTTGTACTTCGAAATTTTGAGCATAATCTCGTACGGAATTTGAAGTGTATAGTACTACTTATTATATATTACTTCTTTGCATCGACATCTAATGTATGAAAGAATGTGGTTGTTTATCTAACTAGACCTTGCAAAGTAAAAACTTATTTGTTAGAATCATCTCGTGGACTTTGAATGGTTGTGACTGACTTTTGAGCATTATCTAGTCCAGAGCTTGGAAGACCAAAACTGAGTTCTAAGCGTCACCACATTAGAGCTTGAAATAACTAATTTGAGTTATAAATATCATAACTCATAGAGTTTGACAAACTATTTTTATTTGGACCCTGACAAATAATAATAGAGTTTTGATCATTATCTTGTTTGAAGGAGAAATTAAGATATGGGCATTCTTTTATAAAGTTAGAACCATTATAAAAAGAATGAACTGTATAAATGGTACTCCACTTGATCTTTCACTTTCGCACATAAATGATACTTTATCTTTATTTTATATCGTTTTTGGTACCTCGTGACAAAAATAACCATATATGCCAAATATGTGATTTTTTGGTATGAAGAATATTTTTAGAAATTTCAATTAAATAGTAGTACCAAACATGTGATATCTTTTTTCATTCCTTTATTATTTCTTTTTTTCTTTTTAGTTTCATCTTCTTTCTTTTTAATATTTTATCTTCCCTTCTTCTTTCTTTTTCTCCTTAATTTATGTTTCCTCTTTTTTCTTTTCTCTTCTTTTTCTTCTTTCTTCTTAGTGTTTTATACATACATCTAATTGCATTTATGATATAAATCAAGAATTAAACTCCTAATTAAATTAATTATTTAAACTAAATAAATTAATTAAACTAAATAAATTAATTGAATATCTTACATTAAATTATTTTATACTAGTTGAAACACCTAACTAAAAATATTCAATGTATATATCATTATGAATACAATTTAACAAGGTTAAATTTTTATTAAAACTATATTAATTAGTTATTAATTTAATATAAAATAATAATAATAGCTATTATTATATAATATTATATGATTCATAATTTAAATAATTATACTATAATTATTTATTAATTAATACTAGCTTTAGTATTATAACAATAACATTATTATATAATCATTAAATATAATTATAACTATAATTTTAATTAAGCATATTTGAATGATATTAACAAAAATTATATATTTATAGCATCAAAATAATAATATTAATATTGATTAATAATAATAGTATAAAGAGTGGGGAGAATGAGAGAAGATACTATAATACTCCCTTCGTCCCGCTTTAGCAGTCCCGGTCACTTTTGAGCACTAATTTTGTAAAAATGATAAGAAATAGTTAAAGTGGAGAAATGGTAAAATAAGAGAGAGAATAATGTAGAGAAAAGTCTTATCTACATTATTCTCTATCTAACTTTACCATTTATCCACTTTAACTATTTATAATCACTTTTAATACTAGTTTTGTGTATGTCAAAAATATCCTTTATGACACAAATGAGAAAATGTATTTATTTAGAGGGCATTTTTGGGTGAAAATTGCATCTTGTACCAAAAATGTGATTTATAGATATAAAAAATGATATAAAATAAAAATTATGTATCATTTATGTGGGAAAGTAAAATATCATGTGTTATTTATGTAGATTACATAAAGCGCATTATGATTGACGAAATGAAGTTTAATCGCAAGTATGAGCTGATGTATTTGATACTAATAAACAAATTTTATCACAAATAGTAAATAATTATTGGAGTATTAAATTATTAAATTCATATTTGAACATCTAAGGTTAAAAAGATGCTATGTGATAATATATATTCTATTAAATTAAAAGCATGATGTTAAATATGCAATGCAGCACAATTTTCAGTTATTATACCTATTTTTTTGCCACTTTAATTTCGATTAACATAAAATTATTTTCCATGTACTTTTCGTAATTTGAC
The DNA here is from genome assembly GCF_004379255.2 of Salvia splendens. Lineage (NCBI taxonomy): Eukaryota > Viridiplantae > Streptophyta > Magnoliopsida > Lamiales > Lamiaceae > Salvia > Salvia splendens. The sequence goes on along the minus strand of NC_056047.1, from coordinate 13,689,201 downwards.
TTTCATATTTGTAAGAAACTAACAGAGACTTTAGGTACATGGGAAATAAAAACTACAACCTGTCAGGCTAACGCCGCAACATGTTCGGGCCAACCCCGTCTAACCCGCCAATCCTAATAGGCTAACCTATTTAGTACGTTTTGTATCTAGGTTACGAAATAACAGCTCTAACCGCTATTTTATCGGACTATTCGTGTCGGCCCACATATTTCAGATTAGATTACATCCCTATTTTTAATATATTGCATTAATTAATGAGTTAACAATTTTTAAAAAAAGTAAGTAATTATAATGCACTCCTACTTAATTATCTACTTAATTATGCATTGGAAATTTAGATATTCTTTGCACACTACCGGACTGCATCCCTATATCATGAAAGATAAGTATGAATAATTTTAATAGACGTGAAAGATAAATTAGAATAATTTTAATACACTTACCAAAGAAAGATTAGGTTAGATTCTTGAAAGATGAATTAGTAATATTTTAAGAATGGTCAATAGAGAAGAATCTGAAAAAGTAAAAAATCCAAATCACCCTTCAGCATTGCCCACGACAAGAGAGAGAAAATGGATACATCTGCTGTGAGTTGTGACTATAGTTTTGTGTCAACTGTGTATGATCATTATCGCCTAACATTATAAATCCACACCTTCTCCTCACCAATTTTCTTCTCTTCATTATCTAAGTGAGATATTTCCGTTTTCTCCCTTTCCAATTTATATCATCGAATCTCAGCATAAACAAATTCATTGTTCCTGACCGTTTTCTGATTAATTTTTCATAGAGAATATTTAATTTACGGTTTATAGTTGTTACATATGGCGGAATCGGTGGAGCTGCCCGGGCGGCTCGCTATACTTCCGTTTCGGAACAAAGTTCTGCTACCTGGTGCGATTATTCGAATTCGATGCACTTCATCCAGCAGGTACTTGCAATTTATTTATGTTCAATTTGTTGTTGATGAGCTGTTTTTGCTGTTTCCTGGATTTGGTTGAGAAATTTGTGTTCCTGTGGATGGTTGTGGTGCTAGTGTGAAGTTGGTGGAGCAGGAATTGTGGCAGAGGGAGGAGAAAGGACTGATCGGAATCCTGCCTGTTCGTGATGCTGCCGCGGAGTCTTCAACAGCCAGCTCCCCGCTGGCTCCAGGTGATTATCGTGCTTTCTGAGTTAAAAAAGCCTTTTGGTGTCTCTATCACTGTATGTGTGTCATCGAGTTTTGACCAATTGGTTCTGATGGAATTATGGAAACATTGAAACGTGATGGATATGTGCTAAAGAACTGTATTTCAGGCATAGGAACTAATTTAGGAGAACGAAGCTCGAAAACACAGGATGAAATATCTGAATCCCTCAAGCACGGAGCTAAGAGTAACCAAGAAGCTATTCACTGGCATAACAGGTATATTGATATAGCTGAAGCTGAAGTTTTTTGCATTTCGAAATTGCTAAATATTGTTGGTCAGTGGTATTTCTGTTTTTGATCTCCAGGGGTGTTGCTGCTCGAGCTATACATCTGTCGAGAGGAGTAGAGAAACCGAGTGGAAGGGTTACTTACATTGTTGTTCTTGAAGGGTTGTGTAGATTTAGTGTTCAGGAGCTCAGCACTAGAGGAACATATTACACTGCCCGGATTACCTCCCTGGATATTACTAAACTCGGTAAGCATAACTCAAGTCTTATAGGCCCAACAACATCCGTGCTCTCCTAACTTCTGTGTATTGTGCACAGAAGACAGCAAATTGGTAGTTTCTCATTGAAATGGATTTAGAAGAAGCAAAGTTGTTTGAAATCCTTTAGCTGTTTTTTTATGTGTCTTAGGTTAATCTAATCACAATCACAAATGGAAGGTCTTGCATTCTTCCATTCACAAAAATATACAACCCCCCAAAATTATCATTGTGCTGGGCTTTTCCAGAAGATTTAAGAGGCCTGATTTCTCTATTAACAACTGCAGGCAGAGAGGGGAAAGAAATTGTAAACATCACCTGGTTAACTCTACTACATTAGGCTTTGTTTTTTGAATGTGACAAAATGAGTAACAAGATCATCCCTCTAAATTGTTGTATTGCCAACCTTTCTCACCACAACTTGTAGAGTTAGGTGCCCCCCTATTGAAGGTTGAACTAATTGAGCCCTAGATATTTTTCTCCAAACTCTCAACCTATTTTTAAGTTTGATCAGTTCCCTAGCCATCTGAAAGAACTCTGTGCAATAAATCAAAGCTTAGGAGCCCATTTGTTTTTGTAGATCTTAACTTCAAATCATGGTGGTGTGGGTTCTTCCCCTGTCACCCATGGAGCTCCTCTAGTCTAGTTAGTGGTTATAGTAGGTCTTTTCTTCCTTTGTGGAACTTTCTGAGTAATCTTTATTTTGACGCAGTACCTCCGATTTCCACGACTTGGCAGCCATCCCACGATTCCCACCTATCAATTATTGATTGACTTAGTGGCATCTAATATAACATCACCCCATCAGTTGCATAGGAGAGGGAATCGACGAAATGATTCATCATACATTTCAACCAGAATTCAACCAGCTTTCCTTAAAAATCAATTGGGATTTGTATACAGTAAAATTATAAATGCTAGGAAAGTAATGAATGAACCAACCCATTAATATGACGTATGCATAAAAAACCTGAGTTCAACGAATTATGTATGATACATCATCTTGCAATAAAAGTCCTTTCCTCATATACGTATGCTACATATGCCATCTAGGAAAGGCCAACTTATATTTGTATTGGTGTCATCTAGTTTGAAATGTTGACATCTTTGGTATAGATCTACCTTTATACAAATGTTGATTCAGAATTCCCTTATCATATTACTAGAGATGGATCAAGTGGAACAAGAGTCAGATTTCACAGCATTGTCCAGACAATTTAAGGCCACAGCTATGGAGCTTATTTCTGTGCTTGAGCAGGTATCATTTGAGTTTGCAGTTTGTATATTTGATTCCTAGAAAATCATGAACTACCTGAAACTGGATGTACATTTCAATGACTCTCCCCAGTTTAAAAAAATATCAGTTCTCTAATTTTATTAATTTCTGTATCTAGAAACAAAAAACAGGAGGGAGGACTAAAGTTCTCCTGGAGACAGTTCCTGTTCACAAACTGGCTGATATTTTTGTCGCAAGTTTTGAAATTAGCTTTGAAGAGCAGCTATCCATGCTAGATTCTGTTGATGTGAAAGTGAGGCTTTCGAAAGCAACAGAATTGGTTGATAGGCATTTACAGGTGTCTGGATTCAGCTAATGGAATTTTAAAAATGTTAGGTTCCTGTAAATCTGAGTCACTCATGTTTTTTTTGTTTAATTGTATGCAGTCAATTCGTGTAGCAGAGAAGATTACACAAAAGGTTGAGGGACAACTGTCAAAGTCACAGAAAGAGTTTCTCCTCCGTCAGCAGGTTTGCAATATCATGTGTGTGTGTGTGTGTGTGTGTGTTGGGAGAGGGGGGGGGTTGCCTCGAACATGACTCTACGAACTTCGCTTTTTGAAAATTGTTTACGTCTTGGATTCAGGAAATATTGCAGAGGAATGGATGGTTTGTGAAAATGGAGGATTATTGTGAAAATATGAATTATGCCTTTCTTAATGACTTCGAAATTTTCAGAAGAAGGTGGCTCCTGCAAATTTAGGGTTGGGTATTGGGGAGGAAAAGAAAAAGGAGGGAAGAGGAAGAGGGAGGAGAGAAGGCATTTTTTTTCCTTTTTTTTCATTTAATATTTTTCAGCCAAGGAAAAAACCATGATTTTGAATTTTTGATGGGTAAAATACACCTTATATTAAAACAGAACTGAGAATTTACACAGGAATTTGTGTAGCTCATATATCTGATTCCATTTCTTTTCTTGTGCCATGTTTGCAACTTCACTAAATATCAGGATATATTTTGCATTTATTAAAGGTCAAGCCAAATACTATAATTTACTCTTTTTTATTCTGCTTGGAAATAAGTATCAAACGGTCATATAATTCTTTTCATAACTCATTCACACTTTCTGTGTGTGCTTAGCTTCTCTTGTGTAATGATGAGCATTTTTAGTTTCTTCCCTCCACCTCCCAACCCAAAAAAAAAGTAGTGGAGCATGTCGATTACCAATTTGTTGCAACTAATTGTCGTTTTTGTCAACTTTGCTACCTCTAACTAAATTGGGTTCGCATTTGATGTTACTCCAATTGTTACTGAAACTGAAGTTGAGTTTGATGATTTGTAATGGGCTAATGTTCTACTTATTTGATTTCTGGATCTTAGGGGAAGTTGTATTTAATTTTCACTGCCTTATATGTTGGGTTGTAGATTTTGATGGTGTGTCTGTGCCCTAATGATTTCTGGAACATGTATCAGATGCGGGCTATTAAGGAAGAACTTGGTGATAATGATGATGAGGAGGATGATGTGGCTGCTCTGGAGAGGAAGATGCAAGATGCTTCGATGCCTGCAAATGTCTGGAAACATGCTCAGAGAGAACTAAGGTATAACATTAGGGAGAATAATTACTTGAGATATTTCTATTAAATTATTTATAAGATTATAAGACTGTGACTTGTTTTTGTGTGCATGACTTCTCTACTTTGGTTCGATTCTGAGGTTTAGTATTATTATTGTTGAGTCCCTTGAAATGTGAGTATTTGAATCTTTCTCACCTGACATCTGTCTAAGACGAATTCACTCTGTCAAAGAATTGCCTTATATTAGGCTTGAGGCTTTGAGATAGTCTGGCTTTATGCCCGATATCATGGATACCTAGTTATTTAATATACTTGACATTTTTCTTTGTGATTCTAGTTTGGCTTTTTAACTCAAACTGTGATTTGCTTTACTTACATAATATTATGGGTTAATATTCACTTATGATGCCTGTATAGTTGCATTTTGGCATAACCTTCGAAAAAGTACACCTTTATTCTTATATTAGAATTATGGCCCATTAACACTGTTGATGGAAATTTAACACTTAAATGTATTAAAATGATGTTGTTATGTCTAAGTTTAAAGATTAGCCATCACTGTACTGGCATCTGATACATGTTCCAGCCTTTACGGGAAAAAGATAGACTAATATGGTCCAACCATGATTCACTTATGGCCGGACCTTTATGGCTGATCATCAGTAAATAAATCAATAATTTCCTAAGTTTTGAAGATCAGGCAAAAATGTCACTGTTTGGGCAAAAGTCCGGTCATAAGTAAATATAAACCCTAACTTCATTATTTAATGTTAATGTTCATCATGTTGGTCATTAAAAATTAACATGCTTTTTCAATTTTTCTCATCATTAGTTCATTACTATATTACGTTGTTCTCAAATGTAAGAGTGTCATTTGAATTCCTACTTATAATCTTATATCAGGAGACTGAAAAAAATGCAGCCTCAGCAACCTGGGTATAATAGCTCCCGTGTATACCTAGAACTTCTTGCAGAGCTACCTTGGCAGAAGGCCAGTGAAGAGCTGGAATTGGACTTAAAAGCTGCAAAGGAGTGTCTTGACATTGAACACTATGGTTTAGAGAAGGTGAAGCAGCGGATAATTGAATACTTAGCTGTTCGCAAGGTTGGCCCCTAATTACCCAAATTTGATACTTCCATGGAATATTATACTCCCTCCGTCCCATAAAAATATGGGCGGATGAGATGGCACGGGAATTAGGACAAAATTGGTAAAGTAGGAGAGAGGAGGAGAATCGTATGGTAAAGTAAGAGAGAGGAGGAAAATGATAGTTAAAGTAGAGTTAGTGGATAGTGGGACCTACATTTTTAAATTGATATAACTTTCCAAAAATGGAATGCACATATTTTTGTGGGATGGACGAAAATTGAAAGTGCACATATTTTTATGGGACGGAGGGAGTATCAAAATGATCATGCTGCAAATATGTTGTGCAGCTAAAACCAGATGCAAGAGGTCCGGTGTTGTGTTTTGTTGGTCCACCAGGTGTTGGAAAGACGTCTTTAGCTTCATCGATTGCGGCCGCTTTGGGCAGAAAATTTGTACGCATATCCCTTGGTGGTGTAAATGATGAGGCAGACATTAGAGGGCATAGGCGTACATATATAGGGAGCATGCCTGGTCGTCTTATTGATGGACTTAAGGTGTGTGTGATGGTATCTTAGAATCAATCTTATCATAGTGATCCATTAATACTCATATATGTATATGTTTGTCTTAAAAAATAATATCTTTATTGGGGGTAATACACATTGCTTGTTATATACCGTTCTCCTAACTGTGGTTTAGCATGAATCCTCAATTTAGTTGCTTGAATATGTTGAATATATTTATTAATATTTCTTTTCTTACCATATTATACATATAATATGACAAGACTAGCTTCAAAATTGATTTTTTTTACCCCGGCCCGAATATGAATTAAAGCTTATGGTTTTTGATCTTCATGAATTATATTTGGACATTATTTAGTCCTACTGAGTTGAAGAGTTTTTTTGAAATTTCTAGAAGGTAGGCGTGTGCAATCCAGTTATGTTGCTGGATGAGATTGACAAAACAGGTTCTGATGTTCGGGGTGATCCAGCATCAGCGTTACTTGAGGTCCTGGATCCTGAACAGAACAAAACTTTTAATGATCAGTATCCTTCAGCTGTCAATTTTTCGTTGCAACAATGTAGAGCCTAATTCCGATAAACACCTGCATTTATCTTCTTAAAATTTGATGTGAGCAAGTGGGTGACTTAATATTGCATAGCACACCAAGTGTGTAGATTTCTCAAATTTTATGCTAGTATTATTGTTCTATTTTTTGAATTTGTTAGGATTAAAATTTTAAACTATTGAGGAAGATTTGTGATAAGGAATTGAAGTAAAAAAGATATTGGACATAATCTTTTCCATATAATCACTTGTTGGCCTCTTCCGAGAGATAAAAAATGCTTTCTATAATTGCTTCTATTAAACATGCATGAATACATGGTTTTGCAAATATATGTTTGTGTTTATTTTCTGAGAATTTTATTCAGAACTTTGTACCGTGGTTAACCTTGATCAAAGTTTTTAGCTATTTGAATGTACCATTTGACCTCTCAAAGGTAGTGTTTGTGGCTACTGCAAATAAAATGCAACCTATTCCTCCGGCACTTCTGGACAGAATGGAAATCATTGAACTTCCAGGATATACACCTGACGAGAAACTTAGGATTGCAATGCAGCATTTAATTCCACGAGTTCTTGATCAGCACGGCTTGAGTTCTGATTTCCTTCAAGTCCCTGAGGTATAGAAATATTATGCAAGTATTTTTATGAATTATACACAAAGTGCAACTAGCTATAGCCTATAGGCATCAGTATCATGTTTTAGAGGTATTAAGTTGATCTGTGAGGAGTTGATTGGACTAGTATCTAGATTAACTTGAAGTTGGAACCGTAAAGATTATAAATCCTTTCATGCTAATGGTGGTGGTCTCCTTTGCTAGTTTTACCAGGCTATCTGTTACGCTTAAGTTCTTAGCCATCTCTTGTTAATTAATTAAAATGTCATGGTGTCACCCAGATATTCATGGATCCTAACTCCTAAGTCATGCTGGCTTTCTTGGTTTTATTATAGGCTATGGTACAACTTGTTATTCAGAGGTATACAAGAGAAGCTGGTGTGCGGAATCTAGAGAGAAAATTGGCGGCTTTAGCTCGTGCCGCAGCTGTCAGAGTTGCTGAACAACATAATTCAGTGCCACTTAGCAAAGATGTCCAACGACTAGCTTCACCGTTGCTAGATGGTAGGCTTGCTGGTGAGGCGGAAGTGGAAATGGAAGTGATTCCAATGGGCGTAAACAAGCACGAAATATCAAATACATTTAGGGTGACCTTGCCCTTCATTGTGGATGAAGCTATGTTGGAGAAAGTCCTTGGGGTAAGTAGTAATTCTTCTTAGAATCATTAGTATGAGTGAGTAAGTTCTATACTTGGTCAAATGTTGTTTGTTCAGCTTGATTTCATTCCCGTTATTCTCTTCTTTTCTCTCTAATAGACTATACTACTATACTATATTAAAGAAGTGACGTGATTCTGTATTGATGAAGCCCCCAAGATATGATGATAGAGAAACTGCTGATCGAGTTGCAACTCCTGGAATATCCGTTGGACTAGTATGGACAGCCTTTGGAGGAGAGGTTCAGTTTGTTGAGGCTACTGCAATGGTTGGAAAAGGTGATTTGCATCTCACAGGCCAACTTGGGGATGTTATTAAGGAATCAGCACAAATAGCAATGACATGGGTAATCATCTCCACTTTCTTCAATTGTACATATCATGGACCTCTGGAAGTATCTTCCTTGATAATATTTTTTATTGGCAATGACTTCCCCTATTACCTACCTGCAATATTTATTACTTCAACCAAAAAACTCTGGTCTTATTTGTTGTGCATTGTACATTTTCATTTGCTGTGGAAATAAAGTTGCATTCTTTCGGTGAAGTCTTACTTGGCAATAATTGTGCTTCTCTCGTCATATATAGGTTAGAGCAAGAGCAACGGAGCTTAAATTGGTTACTGCTGAGGAAAGCAATCTCCTTGAAGGCAGAGACATACATATACACTTCCCTGCTGGGGCTGTACCAAAGGATGGTCCATCAGCTGGTGTAACTCTTGTTACATCACTGGTTTCACTCTTCAGTCATAGAAGAGTTAGGTCTGATACAGCAATGACTGGGGAGATGACTTTGAGAGGTTTAGTCTTACCTGTTGGTGGTGTGAAAGATAAGGTATGTTTGCTAATTTTCTGGCAAGATCATTTCCTAGTTCTCCTTATGGGACTGTTTGGAATAATAGTATTATCAACTGAATCATTCTTGGACTCAATTATAGTCACCATATCAACGAATAAACAACTGCTTAATTTTTCATAATCTTAATGACTTTTCAGCTGGATGGGATAGGATTTATGTTAGTGAAACCTAGTATATCTTTACGCCTAGATAAAGCACTTCTATATGAAGAGCATGTTCACATTGACATGGATATATTTGAGATCTTTACGAATCTCTATTCTTCATTCCTGCCCAACACGGAAATAGAGTAGGGGAGCATAATTCTTAATCTTAACCACCTGGAGCAAGGGGGTATGTTTATCCATTTCAGTGAAGCTGGATTGCCTTGTTTAATGAAAAACACACACATGTGCTTCGCTGGTAATTAGACATCATAATAATAGGAACTTCATCTATATCTTAATTGAGAAAGAAAAGTGAAAGATAGTTACATTGTCTTAATTGTGTTAAATGACTCAGAAATGAACAGTGCAGGATAGTCATACCCCACCCTTTCATTGCTATCTTCACTATCAAGATGGTAAACTTGTTTAGGATCTGAACTTCGCCAACTTGTGCATTTTTTATTTAATTTTTTTCTACGTTAAAAGCATTTGGTACCTGTACGGCAATGTATGCAGGTTTTAGCAGCCCATCGGTACGGAATTAAGAGAGTTATTCTTCCAGAGAGGAACTTAAAAGACTTAGTCGAGGTGCCAGCAGCTGTGCTATCGGGACTAAAGGTAAATTTGATCACCATCTTATTTGTTTATTTCTTATCCGGAAGTGCTGACATATATTGATTAATGTTCCTATCATTGATATATGATCTTTATAATTTTATTTTATTTTATTTTGACATAGATATTACCTGCAAAGCGGATGGAGGATGTGTTGGAGCATGCTTTCGAGGGTGGTTGTCCGTTGAAAAAGTATTCAAAACTGTGAAAATTCGTTGCATGTCCAAAAGCTCGATTTTCTTCTAACCACGACTGCTGTGATGGAGATGACAGAACGTATTGGTAAATTAAAAGTGAATTTTAGCAAACGGTGATAACATTTACCATGAGAAAATCATGCAACTCCATCTTGTATTTAGCAAGTTGTGTTTACAAAAATGCAAAGGGCTTTTCATTTGGCTCTATACATATGATGTGCAAGTTCCTCACTTATTGTCAATAATGAACTGAAACTCCTTCAAATTAGGCACAAGGCTTATATTGTCGTTTACCCCAATCATACATAAGATTACACAATGTATTATATTCCCCTGAGATCCACTATATAGCCTTTTTTTAGATGGAATTGGAAAATAATTCAAAAAGTAATTATTAATTGTATTGGTTGTTCACCTCACATGTTTAGTAGCCCACTAAAGGAAATAACAAAATATTATTTTAATGATATCACTGCCACTTTCTCTGTACGATTAGCACGATGTTTCCAATACCTTATGTATACTTCCAGATTATGTAAATGTAAATTTCAATCCTCAACTAAGTTCAGTCTAAAAACATTCAAATTCAAAAATATCAATAATATTGATCATGCAAGACTCATGATAAATACAAAAACATTACATTTCCCGACCACACCACATAATAAATACTCCCTCCGTCCCAAAAAAAGTTGAGTCGTATTCCTTTTTAGTCCATCCCAAAGTCATTTCCTTTTTTAACAAACGACAACATCTAATCACTCTTACTTTACTTCATCATTTACTTTACACTCTTATCTTTCCTACTTTTTCCATTTCTCCTATTTATTTAATATAAATTCTTAATCTTCGTGTACAAAAGTTTTTTCTCAACTTACTTGGGACGGAAGGAGTAAGAAAAACGAAGGAACCTCTCTTGCATTCCAATCCATCATCAAACTCTACTAAGGAAACAGCACTAAAAACCCACCCAAACTTAGGATATCAAATAATCGTCATCAACATATATATGTATTAAGTAGCTAATTACATGCCGGGGGAGATTAATGTGAGAATTAATTTTGTCAGCCATGCTGTAAAAATCATAGCGGGAGCTGCTTTGGTGCGATGAGGCCACTTCCTGGAATTCACTGATTCTGCTTCCCGAACCATTTGCTGGCGTCCATGCCGCGTAGTAGGCCATTGGTGTTACCTTTCTTCTAATCTCTAGTTGTTCAGCCCAGTGGTTGCCTTGAGCCGGTCAATCAAAACTAAATCTGATCCTGCATTTCAGAACCATCCTCCCAAGGATTACCCGACATCTTGATCAAACACTAAAGGCATCTTTAGGGCGCATAATATGGCCACACACGACAGCACACACCAGACATCTGGACGCGAAAACAAAATATCCAAACATCCAAACACCCATCAACTATTGTAGTGAAGCTTGTTATTCTGGGATCCTTGACCCTGCTGGGATGATGGCTGCGGCTGAGAGTTCTGTGCATTTAGTGGCTGTGAATTGTAGTGTGCAAATGGTTGTGAATAAAGGGGATTCAGCTGCAAGCAAACATTCAAAACTATTAACATGCCAACTCCAGGTCCAGTTAAGAGCTTTAGCAATAAAAATGAGAGAAATAGGGCTAAATTCGCAACAGCGAGATTTAAGGTCGTCAAACAAATTCTAACATCAACTCAAACGAAGGAAATGCAAATTACCTGTGACTGCAGTGGATTGGCATTGGCCACACCAAAGTGATTTTGAGAAGCATCCTCTTGAGATTGATCATTGAACGGTGCCTGTGTAAATAAACCTTGTGAACCATGGGCCATGTACTCCTGAACAAATCAAGGCAATTTATGTCAAATGAAGACAAAGTACAATTTTTGATTATCTAATAACCAAGCAAGCGGTCTAAAGGAAAAATTCATCAAGTGGATGATTGGGATAAAGTTCAAGGCAAATCCAAATGCCACCTGAACTGCTTGGAAGTTTCTGACTTCAGAAATATAATTGAATAAAAAATTAAAGTTGACAGTCACAAGACTCACAACTGTATCATGAAGGTAAAAAGCCATAAACCACCAAAGAAACTACGATTCAGTCTAATTCTTATAACTTCTCTAGGAAAAAGGAATCATATTCGAACCTGAGACATGTAATCATTCCCTGGGGCAAAACGAGCATATCCAGCTTGAGAGTTCTGGTTAAGAAAGCTCCCAGGAAACCCTTGCCCCCCCTGTGTAACATAGTCAACAGCATAACCACTCTGAGAAGCCTACAAAATTACATAGAATGAGTGAATTACAGTTAATTAGTCATTAACAGGAAATTCCATCTTTTATAGTAAAACAAATGAATTTCACGACAGATATACTGATCACGAAAACCATAAAGATATTAAGTACCTGGGTGGAGAACTCAGCCACATTATAAGGAATACGTGATCCCTGACTTTTGAAATCGTCGCTTAAGAAGTCCTGCAAAATAAACGAATAAATAATGAGCATAAAGAAATCATCCAGACATGTAGAGATGAATCAACAGTGTTGATGCTAAATAAATTACTTGAGACATGCCACCCATGGAGAATCCATCCCTGTATGTTTGGTTTGGTCCTTGACCTGTCACCTGTATTCAGAAACAGAATATATCAGGCTCTATTCAGAGCAATAGCAGTGATTATAAAACTATGCAAGAGAAAATTTCACAGAACACATACACTAGAAACATAGCCCGGTTGGGACAGTGGTCCAGCCAGAGTTGGCTGGCTACCAGCATTATCCATAGACGGAAAAAGTTTGGGTCCATGGCTTCCAATAGGAGGTTGTCCACCTTGTTGGTGTGAAAGATGACTACCAATGGGTGCACTGGAATTCCCACGGCCAACACCAAATCCTCGGCTGCCATGTTGTGGAATTTGAGGAACAGCTCCAACAGGTCCATGTACGGCACCACGAGTGGGGATGGCATATGGTTGCGATGGAGGTCCTCCATGGTATGGAGGCATGGGCACCCGGGGCATTGCATAACCAGAAGGGTGAACACCAGGTTTATGGGCACCATTTGTTGGGCTAGGAGACATGTATGGACCTGCGTAGAGAAAATATCATTTGCTTCTCCAGGTTGGAGAACTATTTCCAGGAATTTAAATTGTAAAGGGCAAAAGTAAAGATATGGCCTCAAAGCCCTAAAAGTAACATACCCCTAGAGCGAGGGCCCCTCCGATCAGTATTTTGGCTGGAGGCAACAGATCCAAAAGTATCATTGGGAACAATACCTGCTCCGCCCCCATATAAAAGTCTTCGTTCATTGTATATCTGCACAGATTAACCACACGGCCCATGTCAAAGTGCCTCAAAAATGAACCAAAAATAGGGGAAAGAGTTAAATTTTTAAACAACATCCATGACACCTCCAATAGATACCTTTTTTGGTTTCTGAAACTGAACCATACTTTGCTTCAAATTATTCAAAGGTCCTTCCACCAAACACTCATGTTCCTGGAGAACCAAAATTCCAGAAGTCACAAATATGAAGTATTGGCACAGAAACAAACCCAAAAGTCAAAAGAAAAATATTAATTGCAAACATATCAAGTCCAGAGAGCTAATCAAATAAAAGCAAGTCTGAAAGGATGATCATGCCATGTCAACCAATGACTTCATTTGAACAAAACAAGTTTCTATAGGATGACTACAAAGAGTAAAATACGATGCAACCAGTTACCTTATAGTGTGTTAACAAGCCATTCCACAGCGGCTGCTTGCTTAGAACTTTAGGATTTCCCAATATGACAATACCATAACGAGCACGTGTGAGGGCAACATTAAGTCGCCTCGGATCATTGAGGAAACCAATGCCCTGAACATACACAGAATGAGATTAGACTGGCAAGTAGCAAGGAAAAATCACCATGAAGCTATTTACATTCTGATAAACAACTTTACAATCATCCACAGACCTGCAGCCACCCTAAAATTTAACCAACCCAAAATAAACATATTAAACAATCCCATCTGCATGGACCATTGAAACATTCCCCAGTAAAAACCCACCTGATGCTCATTGCTCCTCACACACGACAAAATAATGTAGTCTTTTTCCCTACCCTGGAATGAGTCTACGCTTGCTACCTGAAACAGAAATATATCATCCGCCTTGATTTTTTGGTAGGTTCCACAATACAATAATTTGATATCACATTTCACCTCAATTTCTTTGTATAGTTGTTGACGCAGAGCACCATTTCGTGACATGTAATTGACAATGTAAGCCCTTTGGCCTTCATAGGGCGTTATAACACCAATCTGTCAAAGGCCAATGTTTAACAACCATTTAACTAACTTATAAGTCTCGAGCAGCAAATCCAAGAAATAGAAACTTCAGCAAACCTGACTAGGAACAACACCGCTCTTCAAAAATGTGGTTACAATTTTCTCAACATTTGCAGCCTCAGTCCTATTTAGATATGATGTGCCACTAGCACTGATCTCCTCTTGTCCCATCTATACAAGTAAAAAAAGAACATTATTTCAGAAACCAAAAGATGCAAGTGAAGAAAATGCAATCAGAAATGTATATCAACCCAACACGGCAACACCTGAAAATAGAGGATATAAAAGGCATCTCTGATTCAGTATCTTTGTTATGCTAAAATCTTTATAAAATAAAAGGTATCCCGTAGCATGCAAAAGGTTGTTCAGAAATTAAAGCAGGCAAAACTGTAATATTTTTGTTCCAGCAGCAAAAAATATCATGATCTAACAAGATTTTTTCAGCAAAACGAGAATCCACAGCCACTCACAACCTTACAAAAAATGTATGATACATAAATGTCATAAGTGAGAAAAACACATAACAAATAGTACTAATCTGCTATACCTGGACATAAAAGAACATGGGACGGTTTGGTACTGGCCATGGGAAATCAATGCCAGGTGATTGCCTTTCATTTACTGTAACTCCATTCTGAAGAGTGCCTTCATAAAAGCTGTTAGATGGAAATTCTGAAAGAGCGGGGTGCATCCTATATTGGACCTGGAAAGGAAAATCACAAGTTATTACGCAGAAAGATGTGGCAAATACTTCATCTGATACCTGCAACCCAAGCATCACCAACGCAAAAGCATGTCCCCCCCCCACCCCAAAAATAATAATAATAATATGAGTGTGTAGAGTAAGTACCAAATTTTATAAAGCAGAGAACATGATATTAACACAAACGCAGATTCAATTCAAGGGACTGAAAAAGGTATGCATGAGGAAGTAATAGAACGGTATAGGGAATAGAGAAGATTTGGGGTTGGGCATAATTAAAATCAGCAGACAATGCAATTTCTTCCCCCAGTAAACTGGAGTAACTTAGTAATCAAGCAGTGCAGAAAACATGCTTCCTATGATACAGTTGCAAAGCTAATTCGGATCATAAAACCACCTGCAATCTAATTGGTTTCACACCAAGCATCACAAGCCGTTCAAACAGAGATTGAGCAAGACCAGCTCGTGCAGCTTTCTTGCACATAATAACAGGACCAAGCTGGCAGTGATCTCCCACAAGGACAACCTGCAACAATCTTGTTAAAAAATACAGCTACATAACCAAATACTACTATAGAGTAAAGGAAATTCCACTTACCTGTTTTACTCCAAGAACCAATGGAATAAGACACTCAGGTTCTGTTGATTGAGTGGATTCATCAATAAGAACCTAAAAATGGATTCAAAATTAATATTGCAAAACCCAAGGTGAATGCAATAAACTGTATAACCCGCTACACAATAGATAGGTAAGTTATCAAGCTAAAATTTCAACTTCGTAGCAATGTATTACCTGGCGGAATCTAAAATTAGCTAAACGAGGATCCCCAGCCCCAACACATGTACAGCAGATCACATCAGCACTCTGAGATATCTCCCTCTCAGTTGCTCGTTTGAGGGCTTTATACTTTTTCTCGTCACTGCTGGATAATTCTCCTGCAAAGTTTAGAATTTACATGAACAAAACTAATATTAAAAATAACATTCATAATGAAAGAAGAGAGAACTATAAAACAATCATTTTGTACAATAATGGAAACAAATAGTTCAGTAAGCCAATGATCTATGAGTGGCTGTTTCATAGGATAGGAAACATAGATACCTTCTAACAAGAGTGCAGGGATAATGAGGTATCAATGAGCTCAGTAATGACTAATGATAGTTTATATGGCTTGCTCTCATTTAATCATGCCCATGATACGCATTTGTTCTTTAAGACTTTAACTAAGGCAAATATCAGAATAAGTGAATATAATCATTCCACAATTCCTTTGATGGTTCCATACAGCACTGATGGTGAGCATGCTACCATATTCTCTCAGCCCCCACAACTTCCTCCACGGTATTTATTAACGGGGAACATCAACGGGGAACACATTATTAAGTACAAGCCATGTTCATAACTCAGAAGATCCGTCATATAAAATACCAAGAAAAATTGCAAAAAAAATTTGCATTCACAATCTTTGGATGTAATAGCTAAGCATGCACATGTAAGATCCAACCTACACCTTTACATAGTTGAGAAAGGACTCAGGAGAATGTATTAGCAAATTTTCACCGTCTGAAACCTCAGTAACCACCCTTAATCCAATTAACTTCAAACATATCAGATAGTCCATTTATACTTCTTATAAAACCAATCAAGCAAGCAAATGTGTAGCTGAACACAGAAACATACCAAAAAAATCCAATTTCTAATAATCAAACATAATTAAAAAATAAAAATGGAAGAGAAACATCAGGATAAAAAAGTAACAAACCTTGTTCATCTTTCAGTTGTTGTAACTTGTGAAGTTCACTCTTTTCAGATGTATCCAGATGTCTAACCTGTGTGTGAAGAAATAGGTAAGCCCAACCACTTACATATGCACAGGCCATGGCATTGGCAAAAACACAATTATAACTTTACCATGAAAACTGCTCAAATACACAATAAAAACCAAACATGAAACAAACCTGATAGTGCAAGGTTAAATGCTCAACAGGGGAACAAACAGCTTCCCTTGATTTCGCACAAAGTCTGACAACCTTATCGTTAAAGGAAAAAAGAGAGATTAATATAAATAATCTGCCAAGTAAAGGACATAAACCTCAAAATCGCACAATCAAGGAAGCCATTAGATCTATTTTAGCGCTCTCAATCTATCTCTTTATTCCCTTTTTTTCCCTTTTAGCATATGGCTGAGGATTATGCAAAGCTTAGGGGGAAAACTGTAACAAGGATACATCAGCCAACAAACTTGCTAAACAATCAACAAGAACGATCAGAGGTACCATGAGTACTGTGAATCAATCAGATTTCACCCAACCTCCACGTGTTCATAGGGATCAGAATTTGAGTGAAGGAGTAATTTAAGGTGATACATCATCATACCAGCGCACAAAACATTCGAGGAAAATAACAATTTTGACTAACAATATTCGAACCTTTAAACCAGTTGCGCTTATCTTTTCAGCTAGCTGATCCACAGCAACGTTACTAGGAGCACAGACCAAAACCTACAGGGGAAACCAAACATTAGCCACATGAAAAAAAAAGCAATAGAGAAAGCATTTGTATCTCCTTCAAAAAGCAAAAACTGCAAAGTAACGCAACCTGTCCTTGACCTTGTTTGGCCATATGATACACAATTGCAGCAGATGTCACAGTTTTACCCGTTCCTGGCGGACCTTGAATGAGACTTATAGGCTTTTGTAGGACACTTTTGACAGCAAAAACCTACAATGGTTGGCAAGTGTATTAAATTTTGTTGGCAGAAAAAAAGGGGCAGCTAAATCTACAATACCAAAACATCCATTTGTAGAACATCAAAGTGCGAAAGGAAGGCAGAGGCGGCAGTTTTCTCCAAAAAAAATAGGGTTTCACATGCATTTTCGGTCATACGTATTTTACCATGTACTTTTTTAGAATAAAAATTACAAAATAAACTATGTTCCGAGGGACATTTTTCGTATTTGTCCCTGGAACAAGTATGTGGACCCTGAGGGGTGTCCCCCTGCTTCACACATGCTACCACTTCCAACACAGTGACAATCGACTTCCTTGCTGTCAACTTTTCATATATAGCTGACTAGCTGTAACAATGCTTAAAGGAGATTATGAAAAAGAGAGAAAACACCATTTAACTAACATTGCTTGTCAGAGAATGTTTAAGCTATTTCCACAAGTGCTTATCTATCTCTAAGAAAAATAAAAAAAATAATAGGAGTAATAAAAATGGGTGCCCTACTTCAACAACCCGGCATTGTGATTCGGGTGTAATCCATTTATTTAAAACTAAAACTTAATATGTAATGCAGTTTCATAGCCTTAATAGACACGAAGAAAAGTATATAAAATGAGAGCCTATCCAGATTAAAAATAACATGGAAGAGCGCAAGACCATACTTGAGACGCATTAAGCTCTGGTAACCCAGGTGCACCAAATCTTCGAGGCAACATATTACGAACCATCTGCATTTCAACTTCATGGCCAAGCAAATGATGATAGATATACCTGAATGCATGCAGCAATATCAGTTACAGATGATTTGAACTTTAGCCAGCGATCAAGATTGCATTCACTGCATGCCTAAGAGATTTAACTAAGAAAACTACCATAAGGTTGGACATTGTTACAGAACTACCATTATTTGTAAATGCATCTATCCCCTGGAATATGACTTAGCTTCTTATGGACAGATCCTTAAGATGTGCTATAAGGAACGCCAGACAGTATTCTTTCTTTCTTAGGAACCAAGGAGGGGAAATTGCGGGGCTTGAGCTCTAGGCCTCACACTTAACACTGGCAAGGTTGCATGCTTATGAGTAATTGTTTTCTGCAAATGTCAAATTATTCAGAGATATTTCGGTATTAAACAACAGGATAACTTTTTGGTTTCCCTTGCAAATAGACAGGCATAGGAAATAGCATATCTGCCACCCAAAATTCCGACAAATGATTTTATGAGACGCCACATTATGAGAGCTTTCTGGGCACAGGATACCACGCATATCAGAAAGTATCAAACCCAATGAGCCTTAAAATATATCCTCCCATTGACCAGACACATGAAAGAAGGTGAATAAGATTCAGCTAGAGGCCTATTAGATTGATTTAGTATAGACCTCTGCTTCTTTTCTAAGGGTAGGAATACGATCTAATATAGACATGAATCTTCCATCTCCAAGAAAAGATGACCTGATGTACTTGTTTATTTCCTCTAGCATGAATAAGAGTTTTTTCTAAAGCAGTGCTTAGAAAAGCATAGACAATTGATGCAGTTTCTGATACGAAATGGCAGGTCTACAGGAGAGGAGATCGGGAGGTCGTTTGGCCATCAAATCCGGAAGAATAGCGAGAAAGATTTGGAAGTAGGGCGAGGCACAAATATCTCAGCAGCTTTTGTTATGAACAGTGTTATCAATCTCGTATGGCGGCTTATGGCGGTTCGCCTAAAAACCGCCACAGGGATATGGCGTGTGAGTATGGCGGATATGGCGGTCAATAATTAAATAAATAAAATAATACTTATTATTTATACATAATTCAAAAATTGGAAAATAACAAAAATATAACATCTAAAACTCTTAAAAAATTAATTTAGCATAAAATACAGCTCTAACATCCATGTTTCTTGCATAATGCCCCATTCCTAAATGCAGTGCACACGCAATGTTGTCAAATGGCAGATATGGCGGTGCTATGGCAGCGCCATGTTGCTATGGCATTTCCACCACAGAACGCCATGCCATAGCGCCATGGCGCTGCCATACCCGCTATTTGATAACATTGGTTATGAAGATTCATTTTCATTGTTTATTTCAATTTCCACATAGTCTATAAATAGGAGCTCTCGTAGAGATATAGAATCATCTTAGAGAGATCAGGTTTAGGACGATTTCATATCGTAGGCCTCCTTCGTGAGGATTTGTTTTATCATTGTTCTTCCCATTCCAGTTATAAATAAAGCCGAGTGTTTTCCTCCCCAAAGATTATTGTGATTTCATTGTGGCAATTTATCAAACAACAGGTGTGTGAGTGTGCGGTGAGTCATTTCGTCGAGCATAACTCGTGCTCGCATCTGATCGGCTGTCTTAACTCGTAACAGTTTCCTACCAACTGAAATAAATTCACAAGAAGAAAGCTGCCACTTACCCACTGACACTGGTTTCATCAACAGCAAAAGTTTTCATAGCCCCCTGCATCCGATCAAAACTTGTGCTTTTCCAAACAAAGTCAACACTAAAACCATGATTGACATCAACAGGAACACCCTGCTTGAACATGGATTCAGATCACCCATTTTTATAATCATAATATAATGTAAAAAACTAAAAACAAAGCAATTGAGCTATTACACACCTGACTAGCACCAAGTTCAAGAGCAACCTCCTCTTGTGCAGTCAATTTTATCTGAGATGACAAACAAATTGCAACTTCCATTCAAAGGATAACCAGATATGTCAATAAACCAAACACTAGACAAAAGTAAATGATAATTAGAACTCAGTGTGCCTAATGACAGGTTATAGGTTATGATAATTCAGAAACACACTAGACTACCATAAAAGCTCATTGCTAGACAGAGGTAGAGTCGTTCAGAATGAGATGTCGTACCACATGACCCACAGATTGCCACGAGGGGTGAGCTGCATCACCTGAATAACGGAGTCGAAGTTCATCACCAGTTACAAGGCGTATTTCATTATCTTCCTACAGAAAAATGCATCCATTATCGAACAAAAAATATCATGAAAATTCTTAGTAAACAGCACGAGATGCTACCTTAGGAAAGACAAAATAAGCAATGCGCTTCTTGTTGAGACCAATATCCCAACGAATCGTGATATTGTCTTTGCTTTGAGACTCTTTCATCATCTGCCAAAACATAAGACACAGTGAGAATTCATCTTAGCATGTATGCACCAGCTAATTTAGGATACCAACTTGGACAACCATAAATATATAGTTTTCCTCTATTTCATGTTCAAAGCTTGTTTGCTTAATAGTTAAAAACTCATGTGTAGTATGTTTCTGTTTTGCAAAAACTTTAGCTAAAATTCTCTAGTGCCATATGTTTTGTTGAAAGGAAGCATGTGCTGTGTTCTGCTGCAAGTCACATCTCTCCAAGGCACGACAAGATTAAACTGGTTCTACAATAAATAAACTATGTTGTGAAAGAAACTGTCTAATACGGTGAAGATAGTACAAAAGAAAACTATCTAGTGAAGTGAAGAAAAATCTCATACACATGTTAGCTATACACCATTAGGGACTTTTCCAGATTTCACTTTTTCAGTCCACATCTAAATGTCCATATTTCCTTTCTAGGCCCACTCAGAAACCATGCCTTAATTAATAGAATGATAATCTTTCTCAACCACCCCCCCCCCCCCCAAAAAAAAAATTATGTAATGATGATAGATACTAACTAGTAACTCAATATTACTTGACAAATGTAAAATACCCAAAAAATACAATTGTCATATAAAGTGTGAACACAAACTCGCCAAGGAAAAAAAGAACAAAAAATCGAGTTAATTCAGTAGGGGATAACTATTTGAACGCGACTTCTGGTGCAGTACAAAATCATAAAAGTTGAGGTAGTCATACCTTATCATAATCTGCTTCAAGCTTAATGAGTGGTGCAAAAACATTTTGATACTGTAGAGAGATTACATCAAATTAATTATATAAGATCATTGAAAACAAAATTCACTTCACTGATGCACAAATTAATTTAAATAAGATATCACAATATTTCACAACAAGAACCTGATAAGCATCTTCATACTTCGGAACCACAGGTTGAGGCTCATCATCTACACCAGGCTTCTCAAGATCTTCCAAGGTAGCATCAGGATTCGTCTTCCAAAGCTCTTCTATTTTATTTATCTGCTGGGCACTAATTTGTCGAGCCCTCAGTTGTTCTTGTTCAGATGGTACCTATTTTTCAGAAAATTAAATAAGCTCACCATTGGAACATAAAGTCTGTGTTAGGACAGGGAATATGAGGATGTCTACCTTTAGTAACCATTGCAAGAAACATCTATCATCAATAAGTGGGCACCATTGACTCAGGTCCCAGTTCATGTCCTTTAATGCATTAACACTAAGGCATGGCTCCCTACAAAGCAGAACAACAACACTTTCTGTTGTTGCAGATATGAATCCAAGAAGAAACACATTTCGACAACCACAGTTATAACATTCAAGGATTGTTTCCCCCAGCGGGCTGTCTTTGTGAAGACACACTTCTTTATGTTTTGCTCTCACCTGTGATGGATCACAGAGTACCGGTTAGCTTGATCCAATTAACTTCTTAAACAGCACAATTCACAAAAGTTAGATTGAAGGAGAGCTTAACAGGCACTTCCTACTAATCCCCTATATAGGAAAAAAACACTAAGCAAAAGCCCATTATTTTATCTAAGGCAAAATCCGCAAGCAGACAACTTTTCTTCACAATGACTAACCAGATGATTGACAATGTGTGAACCAGAAGTATTCCCTCGTGAATTACAAAACCATTTTCTACAGGACGGAACATTGCAGCGCACCACGCATGCTGGATTGGTGACCCCGCAATACCTGCAAGCATGCTCAGTAAAGTCTCCCTTTCCATACTCGAAAGCCTCGTCATCACCACCAGTGTCTTCAAAGTTAAGGCCGCTCATCCCGGCTGCCAACGCCTCCACGACCCCGGTCTCCTTGGTGTTATTGTTACTAGTGCTATTATTGTTGGGTGCAGAACGGGGTTTGGCGGTGGATTGGGAGGCTTCAGAAGAGGAGGGAAGCTCCGCGGCGGAGATAGAATCGGATGGCGTGGGCCATGCGGCAGTGGATGATCGAATAGGCTGGGAGAGCTCTTGGAATTCGGGGTAATCGAAGTCCTCCTCGCCCTGAGTGTTGAACTCGAGGAATGTATAGGCGTCGTTGCCGGTGTCCGGCTGAGACGCCGTGTCGTATAGATTGCTGGGCTGCGAGTCCATGCCTCTTGCCCGAGAAATCGATGAGGTATGAGTGGGTGGAGATCACGAAATTGTGGTGGATTGGGGAGAAATCTGAGGAATTAGGGTTAGGGTTTGGTGGTGGGAAGGAGAAATGGGGTTAAGCGCGGTGATTGGTAAATTTGATGATGCTGTGTTTCTGTATTTGGAAATTGGAAGAGGACCGATTTCTAAAAAGCACACACTAAATCATGACATAAATGATAAATAAACATAAGTATAAGCGAAATAAGACCAATTATAGATTTCTAAAAGTGTATTTTTCCGATACTAACAAAAAATACAAACTACGTTTTTTTGTTTTTATTTTTTAGAGTGAATAATACTAGTATGTATAGTTTGCACATTTTCGATATTTAAGAATATTGGTGAAAAATAGGGTACTGTGTGTACAAACTCGCGACCCACTAAAGGAAAAATAAAACAAGCAATTTTGGCGTCGACAGAGTGAAAGCAACTTTCATAATTCATTTATTTTAATAAATATACAAAATATTAAATCCACTCTCGAGATGTTTTGATCTGCAATAATTTTCTTGCATAGATCTAAATGTGGCTAATTTGTAACTTTGGCCAAACATTGAGACTTTAGTGCCAGTAACCCAATGAGAGATTTATTTCCATTATGTATGTTAAATAATACTCTCTCCGTCCCATAATAGATGACATACTTAGGGAATGACACGAGACTTTATGAAATGTTGTTTTGTGTCTTAGGTGGAGAGAGAAAATAGTATATTTATATTAACGTGAGAAAAAACTTTTTCCAAAAAAAGAAATGTGACATCTTTTGTCGGGCAAACTAAAAACGAAAGTGTGGCATCTATTATGGGACAAAGAGAGTAGTATATTTAGCTATTACGACGACTTAGTAATTTACAACACAAAATCAATGCAATTGTTATATGCTTAAATCATATTTTACACGATTAATATATCTTGTATTCTTATTTTGGATGAAAGTTTACATTGGTTTGTAAAATAGCTAGTCTGTTGGGTGAAGTCTCAGCCATAATAGTGGTAGCAGCTTCATTATGATTCAATTTAATTTCAGGTGTTCTATTTCTAAATAATTTGGGGCGTATGCTACTCCTTCAGTCTTGTACTTTAGGACAAACATTAAGGTTTTTAGTCGATGCTTGGTTTTGCACGAATTGGTTTATTCTGAACCGGATTGTAATTAACTGGTGTGAGATCTATGTATCTTGTGAGATCAGTACCAGACAAAAATATGATTTCTCATTCGGCATTCATTTGAAGTCTTGTTGTTTCCCCCTTCTGCGAATGCTTCTCTCAACTTTTCAGAAAGAGCTGTTTGTCATCATGTTACTTAGGCAGATTTTTGGGTGATATATTATGTTGTGTGAAGTGAAAATCGAGGTTTATATTGCTGTTGACTTCCTGTGATTTAATCAATTAGACTGATAAAATGGATGTTTGTCAACTGGTTTGAAATTTTATCATCTTATCAATTTTTATTTCTAATCCTAAATGTTCAAGCTAGCCTATAGTGGGATAATCTATATCTATTTATAGGTTTAGATCCTTGCAATACTATCTCTAAATACAAAAACGCATAACAAAATCATACGGAGGGCATTTTAAAGTCACTGTTACTTTTTTTTTTGGTCATTTTATTAAAGGACGATCTAAAATGATCTAACAATGGCATCAAACCCGAATTTTATTAAATGACCTATACAGATTAATAATGATCTTTTGTGTTTTTAGTTAATTATTAACCATCAGATCGCCTAATCTTAGGGCCACAGTTTGGCCTGCATTATTATTAAGATGCATTTTTGTTTTGATCATTTCCCTATCTATGCATACATATATAAAAGGAAAGTTTCGGGGAAAATAACAAGATTGTCATTAATATTTTAATTGATTTGATAAGTGTTTTTTATTATTATAATAATTGAGAGAATCTGAAGTGAAAAGATTTTAGTCGTTTTAGAACATGAACTGAATACCCATTTTATATATATTTATTAAAGGAATTGAAAATATTATTCCATATAATTATTAATGGAATTGATAAGATTTTGGGAGCTAATGACAATAGATTTTTTCTTCAGGCTCATTAGTATTAAGAGTGATAATCAAGATTCTTACTATTATTTTGCTATTCGTCTTTGGTATAATGGAATGCATGATGATGACGATGATGGCTGATTTCTTGAAGATATTTATGAAGCATTTAAGGAATGAAATGAAATCGATAAGTGAAGAAAAACAATTATAACACTTTATAAAACAGGAAAACATTAAAGAAGTGATAATTAAATTTATTATTGGTAGGGGTTTAAATTAAACTGAAAAAAGAATCATATGAATCGAATTTAATTATCAATATTACAGTTTAGAAAAAAAATTATCAACTAAGCTTAGTTTATTTTAGTTTATTTTTGTTACCGATCCATTTTCTATTATGTTCAATTTCAGGCACTCTTAAGCTAAATGATTGGAATTTCTTATCCATTTAGATTTACAAATTATTGAAAATATCATAACGTATGAACCACAATCTCCTGGCCATTCTTTGTTTGGTTTGTTTTTCATATCTCGTTTCCCTCAGATGCTACATATCTATACTCCAAAATTAAAGCATCAAAATTTACTCCAAAACTTTTTCACTTTCTCCATTTATTCGTCATAATAATAAAAAATTTTCAACGAACCTTTTCACTTCCTCATCAATTCATCATCATAATAAAAAATTCTATTCGACTCTCCCACTTATTACATAATTTTGTAACATTTAAAGTGGTATTTACGCTTTTATTTTATAACAGTTAAAGTCATTTTTATTTTATTTTATACTATTATCATAATATATCATTATGATAGTACTACTAATTTAATGTAAGAAACATTATCCAATAATGTAACGTTCACATCTATTTGAATTTAGTATATTAGCTGTTACTAACATGGTCACAAAATTTAAAATTAAAAAAAATCACTTCAACTTCCTCTAAGTATTACGAAAATAAATAGTTCATTTTAACTTCAATAAATTTATTAAAAAAATTCATAATGACATGTTCGTTATTTTCCCAAAGTTACCTCTATACATATATGACACGAAAGTTTTGGGAGAAATCACAAAATGCCATTATTATTTATTAAATTCATGTAATAACTTTTAGTACAAATACAGTTGGTGCAAAGTTGAAATTTTTTTGAGCAGTTACGATTTTTTACTTTGAAACATTTGTTAAAGTTAATGTCCTTTATTATTTTCATCAAAAATATATTTCAATGCGCCAGTTTACAAAATAGAAGTAATGACTTATTATTTGCTAGAGAAAATGTTACTATATCAATACATTTAATGGGGAGTTCAAAGAATATTACGTTATTTATGTAAATGCAACTATATATAAGTGAGGAAAGTGAAAAGGTTTTGAAATAAGATCCTTATATTTTTTGTGTGAACAATAAATAAGTAGTATTTGGTAGCTAGAAATTCATTCTCTCTCCCACCCCTTGGCGCCTGCCGTCGCGGCCTCCCCACAACGCACCACGCCTCCCACCGCTCCTCTCCTTCGCCACGGCTTCTCTCCCTAAGCCTGCACTATGGATGCTTTTACAAAGGTATTACAAATGTTATAATTGATGATGATGGTAGTTTCCATAATATGTCACCTGCAAGAAACTGGTTCCTTAAATCATGTTTGACTTCAGTCTTTCATTGCTTCTTTAACATGGAGGAAGTATTGTTCAAAATGGTGTGTGGTCTCCTTCTCTTACCTTTCTTTATTTTGTCTACTCTCAATATTATGTTGTTCCATGCATACAATGTTGAAGATTAAAATGTCATATATCATGTTCAACGCGAATATTGATCATCTATACCGATATAAAATGGAGATTTGGTGATATTTACAAGAATGTCATTTTAGATAAAACTTTTAGTATTGAAATTAAAGTAAAACTGTTATAGTTAATCATTTGTAATGAATAATTTCTTTATGTGCACATAGGCACGATCGCAAGTTGGCAAAGTGGCTTTTCATATTGTGCATTAAATTGAGAAAATTTAGATTGTACAGTTTCATCCATTAAAAATACCTTTTGAATCTTCAAATATAAATTGGGGAAGTGAATAGGCAACCAAAAAAAATACTCACCGTAAATGTTTCATTATGAATATTATAATAAAATAGAATAAACTCAATAATAATAGAAGAATAATATTAGAAGAAATAAGAAGAAATCAACTCCCTTCATTCTACCTAATTAACACACTAGTCTTCTCTTTATTTTACAACCAATGATAACTAAAACAACAATATGAAGGGTCAATTGAATCCAAGACACTTTTAAGCAAATTTTATTACACTATGAAACAAAATAAATATCTATAAATACTATTCACACAATAACTTTTTTTTCAATAAAAAATTCCAACAACAACAAGATATAAAGATAAGAAGGATGGTCTTGCTTCATAATCTCCAGACTAACAAGAAATGAATATCGCCAAATTTGGTTTTGAAATTAGTGAGTATTTTGTGGAATTCTACAGTCATGAAATCTTGCGGATTGCGATTTTCAATATTGTACTTCTTGCACAATTTTATATCATGAACTCTTGTGTATTGTGATTTTCAACGGTGCATACGCAAAATTGTGATTGCACTGTTCACCAACGCAAATATTTTCTGAAAATGCAATTAATAATATGAGGAAGAAGATAGTCAAATCCCAAAATAAAAATGACATGAAAAATTAAATTACAGTTACAACTTTTTACAATTAATGATATGAGAAAGAAAATAGTTAAAATTTCAAAATAAAATGGCATGAAAAATTAAATTACAATTACAATTGTTTTTGCAAAAAGTAGTAATTGTAATTTAATTTTTCATGTCATTTTTATTTTGGGAGTTTGGCTTTTTTTCCTCCACACATTATTAATTGTAAAAAGTTGTAGGTATAATTTAATTTTTCATGCCATTTTTATTTTGGGATTTGACTTTTTTTCCTTATCTATTACTACTATTAATTTCAAAAAGTTATAATATAATTTAATTTTTCACGTAATTTTTATTTTAGAGTTTTGGCTCTTTCTTCCAAAAAGTTCTAAACTCACTACTAAAGTAGTCATGGACTCATGGTGGAGAGAACCATAGGCTGATGATCCAAAGCATCAACCACTTGATTTGATTTGCTTGACTTATGCTTGATTAAAACTTGGAAAACTTGCAAAAATTCAACCCATTTGGCATGTCGAGCGTTGAGCTTCTGCTAGCACATATTGGAGGTATTTCAAAGCTCATGATCAGAATATAATACAAACTCTGTAGGTAGGAGGTAATGGCTCCAATGGTCCAATGCATGAATTGTTGCATAAAATTCATTTTCATAAGTGGAGTACTTCAGCCTGGCATCTTACAATTTCTTGCTAAAGAATGCTATCAGTCATCCACCTTGGCTTAGAACTGCTCCAAAGCCTAATCCCGAGACATCACATTCAACCTCAAAAATAACAATGCACCTAAAAGATTGTCGCAGGAGTGGGAGGTTGAATTGGCCATTAAAGTAATGAATTTGGTAATTAGTAGTATAACCTAAATCCATCTATATATTTTTATGCTAAAACTTCTGGAGTTTGTGATTTTATGAAGTACGTATATTTGTTTGTTTATATACATTACATGTATTCGAAAATGGATATTCTATTAGGTAATTGAATTAGGAGGAACGAAGCCTTCTTTCAAATTTTGAAGACAACTCATTGCCTTGGCTAGGTTATGTTTTTGGCCGGTGATTCTTATGTTTTCGGGTTGAAAAAAACTTGTTATTCAACTACAAATAAATAATGAATTTTGTAAGAAGATGAGTCCCAGAAACCGATTTTCTTATGAAAAATCTTGAAATTATTTGTTGCCAGTAGATTTTTATGCAGGCTCAAAATTCTTGGACTTTCTTGAATACTTATTCTGGATTTGTAACTAAAAGCATAATACCTGTTGGCAATTGAAACTAGAAAAATAGCATATAACTGTCCTACATTGGTGTTAAAAGAAAACTGAAACTAGTATATAAATCTCATGGGTCACTCCTCCTATCACCAATTGGTTTAGGATGGAACCCATGGATTTCTATCATGATATCAGAGCGGTTCACCAACTGTGGGTGAAATTTAACTGACCCGGCAGTATATATGGGGTAAAAACTGAAAAATAACTGACCCAACAGTATATTTGGGCTTAAAATTTGGGCCAGTGGTCCAACCGATCGGAAAAAAATTGGGCCAATTGTCCAATCGATCAGAAAAAAGTCCAACCCCTCTAAGTTCACCTTGAAGGGTTTGAGGGAGGGTGTTGGCAATTGAAACTAGAAAAATATTTAACTGACCCGGCATTATATTTGGACTAAAAACTGAAAAATAACTGACCCAAGTCCAACCCCTCCAAGTTCACCTTGAAGGGTTTGAGGGAGGGCGTTGGCAATTGAAACTAGAAAAATAACATATAACTGTCCCACATTGGTGTTAAAAGAAAACTGAAACTAGTATATGGGTGTTGACAATTGAAACTAGAAAAATAACATATAACTGTCTCACATCGGTGTTAAAAGAAAACTGAAACTAGTATATAAATCTCATGGGTCACTCCTCCTATCACCAATTGATTTTAGGATGTAACCCATTAATTTCTATCAATACCAACACTTGGTTTTGCTGACGTATTATGATATAGGTGTACATGATATGGAGTAGTATAACTTCGATTGCTTTATTTACGTTATGATTCTGCAGGCAACGGAAATGATGAAGGTTACCAATCTCATCATTTGGCGGAAGAAAGAGAGGGTAAATGAATATGCGAGAAGCTAAATGATGAAGGTTACGCAATCTCTTATTGCGTAACATGAGTGTGGTCAAGCTAGTATTCAACCATATTTAACAATCGCTCCCTCGAAAATATGCACTCTTTCCTCTTTAGTATGTCCTCTAATAATATGCACTTTCTAATTTTAGAAAATCTTTTCTCTCTAATGAGGTGGGACTCATTCTCCACTAACAATACTTTATTTACTTTTTTTCTCTACCTCTCTCTCTTACATTACCAATTTTACATTAAAACTCGTGCCAATCAAAATCCATATTCTTTGGGGATGGAGGGAGTAGCATAGTAGTACTTAAATTGCAAATTAATTGGTGAAATTTACTATTTTTTTTATGTTTTGTACTCCTACAAATTAGAATTTAATTTAGGGTTGACAATTCATAAGTGTCAAGTCATTATCAGATTACAATGCTATTAGGTCAAGCACATAGACACAATTTGTTAAAGATATGCCCCCACACACAAACTCAACTTACGCAGGTTCAGAAAACACAGAACTTGATAGCAAATGGAGTACAATACATTTTGTGTTAACACACTTGATAATCACTCAACAATATGATAAGTTCCTAATTTACATAACATGATAACCATTCAACTCCTCGACTCAAAGCTGACTGATAATTTAAATAGAAAATATTTCTAAGAAAAGTTAAATAGTAGTACAAATTAAAATATCCGTAAAATATTTTAATTAATGATAAAGGGTTATATAAACCCAATACAAAAACAATTAAAAGTTCATATCATCGTAACTAATGGAATCCAATTGACCGCTGATTATTCATAAGATCCTTTCAATAGGCCAGAGTCTGTTTATTTTTTTTAAGACCGAACTAGGTACCTGATCTTTCACTTTCGCATATAAATGGTACCTAATCTTTATTTTATATCGTTTTTGGTACTCAGTGACAAAAATAACTCTAGGTACCAAACATGTAATTTTCTTGTTATGGAGGATATTTTCATAAATTTTAATTAAATAGTATCAAACATGTGATTTCTTTTTTCTTCCTTTCTTATTTCTTTTTTTCTTCTTTAGTTCTTCTTCTTTCTTTTTTTCTACATTTTATTCTTTCTTTTTAGTATTTTATCTTCCTTTCTTCTTTCTTCTTTCTTTTTTTCTCCTTAGTTTATGTTTCCTCTTTTTCTTCTTTCTTTTTAGTATTTTATACATACATCTAATTGCATTCACAATATAAAACAATCACAAAATACCTAATTAAATTAATTATTTAAACTAATTAAATTAATTGAATATTTTTAATTAAATTATTTTTTACTCATTTGAGGGTTGAAACACCTAGCTAACACAATTTTAAATTTTTATTAAGGCTATATTGATTAGTAATTAATTTAATATAATAATAATAATAGTAATAGTTTTTATTATATAATATTATATTATTTAATATTTTAATAATTATACTATAATTATTTATTAATTAATTTTTAGTATTGTAACAATAATATAATAATAATAATAATAATAATAATTAAATATAATTATGACTATAATTTTATTTAAGTATATTTGAATGATCTGAAAAAAATAAATAAATTATTTATTTATAACATCACAATAATAATATTAATATCAATTAATAATAATAGTATAAAGAGTGAAGAGAATGAGAGAAGATATTATAACATCATTTTTGGTACTAATTTTGTGTGTGCCCAAAATATCCTTAATGACACAAATGGGAAAATGTATTTATATAGAGGATATTTTGTGGTGATAATTGCATCAGGAACCAAAAATGTGATTAATATGTACCAAAAATGATACTATAAAATAAAGATCAGGTACCATTTAATGTGCGAAAGTGAAAGATCAGGTACCATTTGTGCGGTTGACTCTTTTTTAAACGGGGCTAACC
Source organism: Salvia splendens (assembly GCF_004379255.2). Taxonomy (NCBI): domain Eukaryota; kingdom Viridiplantae; phylum Streptophyta; class Magnoliopsida; order Lamiales; family Lamiaceae; genus Salvia; species Salvia splendens. The sequence continues at coordinate 13,657,722 of NC_056047.1, read as the reverse complement.
ACAATTCTAACTAACGATGTTAAAAAAAAAAAAAAAAAAAAAAAAAAAATTTCTAACTAACGATGTTTTAGTTATGCTGTGAATTTTAGCAAAAGCATAATCAAGATAAACTATTCCATTTCTCAGCATTTCCATCTACACCAATAGAGCCCCCAAAAAAGCAATTTCATCTAAAAACGTATCATAAAATCGTGATACTGTTTCCATGTATCAAATTTGTTACTACAAGATATGCTGACAAGCTTACGATTCCCTAATAACTGAAGCGATTTTTCATTCTTAAAGAGGAAAGGCAGTTTTAGGCTTTTAGCTACGAAGATACATGAATGCTCATGGAGATGATCACCTGCAACGGAGAAGAAGTGTGCCTAAAAATGCTTAGCTCTCCAATCGACTTTAAAGTTCCCTTCATCCTCATCATCATCACTGGACAAGTCGTCATGGCTGGAATCCTTGTGTGTGACTTCCTTACTCTTAGGAGTAATAGCAGATCTGGAAGCACTAATCTCGAGCTTCTTCCTTCTTAACATCTCAACCCTATCTACGTAGTTCCTATGAATCAAGAAGATAGCTAACATTGTTAGAGCTACAGGGCAGGCTCAATAGACTTGTATCCTAATAAAATAGAGTAAATAATTTACCTTTGCTCAACCATCTCCTCCTCTTCAATATTTTCAGCTGCATCAAACTGTAACAGCAGCAACAATAATATGTCAATGGCACAACTCATCAATGCACATAACATATGATAGGGTCGTTTCAGTCTATGAATTTGACTTCAAGATTATGCATTTAGTTTACTGGAGGGCGAGAGGGTGGAGGCTTACCTCTTCTTCCTCCAAACGATTATCTATCTCCTGTAAATCATCTTTAATCAATCTCTCGAACTCCTTATATTCATCCCTGGCCATTTTGGTGATTAACTATATGTTAGTTAAACTGAATCGTGAAAGACATATAGTTAATGGAGATGCAAGAGCAAAATGGTGCTCTTCAACAAACTCAATTAATGAAAACCAGTACAGGTAGTTACATTCAGCATAAGTTACACGTGTCGATCAAGAAATTTCTGGCACTAATTTCAGCAGAATTCTCACGTAAATCACCCAAGAAAAAGCCATCATTCAGTTTACTCTGACAAATGCAATAAGACCTGTCAAATGGTTCATATAGGAGGGACAACAAGTGAAAAATGTTCAAAGAATGCATCATATAGTAACTTCAGTCACCAAAATACAAGAAATGGAAAATGACAAACAAAATCCCATAAAGAATTATTTAAGTGTACTAAGATGAAGAGCGCTAAACAACGCAATTTTTGGTTAGTATCCCAAGAATTAAGTAAGCAAAGAAATGCGAGGCTTTATCAAAAAAATCATGACGATATCTTAGTTTAATACACTTAAGGCAATAATGCACCACTGCTATATGAACAACCTTTTGAATTAAATCAAATTTTGCGATTCCCAATGGTCAAACCTCATTTTAATGCAGGATTCAATTACTCAAGTAAAGTATATTCTAAAAGACCACCATACCATGAATCATTAATAATAACCAGAAACTAAAAAAAACCATAACAGGACTCACTTAACATCAGGCTTGACAGGTGTGATTCCCCGTGCACGTAATTCAGCATCTTTGTCATCAAAAAATCCTGCAGGGAGTGCTCCTTTGGCTTGCTTAGATTCTAATCCAGTGGCTGGTTTTGACACCTGCCTAAAATCATTGGCAGCCTGAAGCCCCAGTTGTCCCACGTCCTCAGTTATAGCAGTCGATGAACTGTTGATCCCATTGCCTGAGACAGAAGCCTCAGCAAGTTGGTTCTTTACAGGCACAGAATCCTCCACTGAATCCGGGTTTCCAAACTTCCTGGGCTCCCTTTCTAAAAACAAGGAAGAAAGTTACATACAGTTTATTGGCAGAAAACATTGTTTGATCAACATAATCTAGAAAGCAACAAGAGTCCAATCCTCCTTTGAGAATTTAACATGTTCTGCATCAGTTATTAGCATTAAGAATCCTTTCTCATATAAATCATATGTTACTTCATTGGTTTGCATAATATGTGGCACACAAAATGATTTCTAGCCCATCATCAATCAAAAATTAAAACAGCTATCCATAGCTTTCAATGCCAACAAAAGTAGATCTCAACTTGATGTCTTGATCAGAAGCCAGAACAGTCAAAATGTCAATAGCTTGTACACAAAAGGTTGTGTATCCATTCAAAGTAAAATATTAAGCCTCCCCTTGGTTACAGATGTAAAGATTAAAATACGAAGATGCCAAATACAAGTATACTATTCACTTACTTTACTAATGGTCTGACGCTGAAAGAGAAATCATCAAAATTCCATAAATAGATACTTACCAATTTTCTGTCTCTTTGTATCATGATCATCAAAAAACCCAGGTGGCAGAGTAGATGATCGTTGTTTAGGCAAGGCAACAGAAGGTTCAGGTTTAGCATTCAAATCTCTGGACGACTCAGGTTTAGGCTTTGGTAAATCTTTAGCAGACTCAGATTTAGCATTATTTGCCAGATTTTTTGCAGCAGCACCACTGGCTTTGTACTTTTCAACAGCCTGAACAAGCAGAGAAACGATGAAGGAATATTCAAGTGAAAGTAACTAGTATGTATATTTTAATAATAAGAAGCATTACTTCTAAAGGCCCAGAAACTATGAAAAGTAAGAGAGAAATATCCAAATTATTGCAAGCTGATTGTTCTCAGGCAATGTTAAATCGAAATGCAAATGCAAAGTTGTGTAAGAGATGAAATATTGATTTCTATATCCCGTATGAAATATGTGTATAGAAGAAGGTTTGGAACAAAATCAAATCACATAGAAGCTGACATCCTAATGGATAATGAAGTGAGTACATGGGATTGAAGATTTTCAACCATTACTCTTGCATGGTGAGAAAATAAAAGAGGGACCGAGCTTCCTCGAGAGATGTAGAACAAAAAAGAACTATGTAATTGTCTTCAATTTCTCATCCTCCAGTGGACAAGTCAAACCTTAATCAACTTAAGACCTAGTATTACACAAGAAACATCAAACACTAACCAACAAAACCTTTAAACCATAAAAGTATCTCAATGCTCCAATATTAAGTCCTATACATCCACAAACCAGATACTGAGTTCCACATAAGACTTGAAAAGCGGGAGGTTCACACTTTCTACCTTTTTACCCTTGAAATGGTGCTTTGAGGATCAATATCTCATAAAGATTATTCAGAAATTCACTTCATGAAGCATAACTTGCTTTGCCAATATATAAAATGGTAGGTACGAAGTTAAGAACATCAAAATGCATGTTGATGCCATATGATATTACAGGGTCAAGCTAGAAGCACACATCATGCTTATATCACAATAGTTATTGTTAGCAGTAACATGCAAACTTCACTGAAACAATGACCCGGCACGGTGCCCCCTCTCTTATGACACTCAGACTTCAGCTCAACTAAATTTTTTTATATTATTAATTCATCAGAACTCTATATCACAATCACAATAGTTTACCTCGTGATGCTTGCGAGATGCTTGGTGTGCAGGCCAAAGCTGCTCAGATTTGACGACCACATCACAGACTCTACATATGGGTTGATCATGTTCATTATACCTGCATTACAAATGGCAAAGGAAGTCATTTTAGGGAAATTAATAAAATAAACGTATATATATTTTGTAACCCAAAGTTCACTATCACTTAAAAGCAGTTTCAATCAAAATATTCCTAAAAACTATGGAAAATCCACAATGTCTTTACTCTGCAAACAGAACCAAAGGACTAGAATGCAAGCTCACCAAATATTTTCAACTTTCTCTCAACAAAATAAGTTAGTACGACGTAACTCTGCATCACTAAAATAAAAAAATCATAGATTTCACAATATCACCTAATCTCCATGCTCGAGATCAAAATGCAATTGGACAAACCCTGTAAATATAAGTACCACTGAATCTATTAAGTGTCTAAAGTTCTTCATATTCTTAAGTAATACACAATCAACACAGTTGCAATTTTGAAGAAGTGAAAAATAATCCAGGGCTTGATGACAAAAGTACTTGATTTATCAACAAATAATCCACGCATTAAAATTACACAACCAAACCCGCATTCAAATAAAGCATACGCAATACCTTACAAGCGGAGAATCAATCCGTTGCTTTTCCTTTTTTTGCGCGCTCAACTTCGCTCGAAACGATGCTTTCTGCTTCGCTTTTGCATCCATTCCTAATAATTCTTTACTTTCACCAAACACTCAGTACAATACAATACTAGCGCAAAGTTTCACGCTAGGTCTCTGGTTTCCCTGCCAAGAACAATCGTATCACAATTTCTATCCAAAAGTTTTGCACCTTTCTGTATGTTAGCTCTTCTCAATAGGTTGATACCGCCATTTTTGTGACAGCAAAAAAGAGTACCAATTCCAAGATCAATTTGAAATTAAAATTGTACCCTTTGGAGCTAAGATGCTAGACTTGGTTTTCTGTAAATAATTAAATGCGGAGTGATAAGAGCATACTCGGCGGCGGCGAGATGCGAGAGGGCGCGCTCCTCTATGAGGAGTCGTCGGGAGAAATTAAGACGAAGAATGAGAAGACAGCCGGAAATTGATGAAGAAAGGGGGTTTTACGATTTTGGTTGCAAACAGGCCTTGCCTAATTTTAAAGATGCAGGCAATTTAAGTATCGGGCCTCTAATAATTAAAACTTGGTTGATTATAGCAATAAAAATATTTGTATTATAATTATAAGAATCTAAAAATATACTACTACTACATAAAACTTCTGTATTGATCGATTCTAATGATATTTGATTATTAGATTTTTGGATTTTGATAATAGATTTTCAAATTTTTGAATTTTTATATACATTTTTAAGCTATTAAAATTTTTCATATCGGATCAAATTTTATAGTTTGAATTTCGAATTTTTTTATTCGGACTCTCGGACCATTCGGATCGAATCATTTTCTTTTTTCATGGATTTTAGATTTTTGGATTGGATCAGAGTTGACAAAAATCTGATGCGAAATTCGAATGATCACCATTAATTATAAATCTTTGAGTAAATAATTAAACTATTTAATATTAAGTAAATAATCTTCATTACAATATCATTAATACAACACCTACTAGTACCACACCGCTCACATTGGCACTGTGGGTGGTGTACCACCGAAGGTGGGACGCAATCACTATCAAAGAGAAGTATAGTACCAAGTATAATGGGGTACTTCATCACGAGCCATTTAAAATTTAAAAAATAGTTGTATATATTTTTATTCAGCTTTTCATTTATAAATACACTACCACATGACATTAGACGACCACGATTTATCTTCATTTATAGTCTTCATTCTAAAATTTGATAGTTCTGATGTCAGAGATATTGTTGTTCATTTGATGTTATCCATTGATCGTGTAGTGGAAAGACGGATGCGATGAATGGATATAATTTCAAAATGGAAGCAAGCCGTCGAAGAAATCTAAGTATATTAAGATTGTAATTCAAAATTACATGCCATAATGTACAATTGTTGAGCAACCAATTTTAATTTTTTTGGAAAATATCAAATTTAGCCAACCAATACACCCTAATATTTAGAATAATTTTAATCAGATAGCATCAAATAGGTGTGTTTCAAGTTTAAAAACAATTGAAAGTTCTCAATCGTGAAAAGATGATCGCACCAGTAAACAAGTAACTTCTTTTATTTGTCTATTAACTTGAAACAAAAATAGATACAATTGCTGAATACAAAATATGGTGCTCCCAACAAGTTGATAGTGTTAAATTAAGTAAATAAAATTGAGTAAATAATTGCTAAGATTTAATTTATGTGTCTCTTTTTCTCCTGATGAAAGCAATATAACCTCATTGATCAGTAGAATTGGAGGCAGCAGCAGGTGCCACCCAATATTGTTTCATTGCAATCAGTATCTTCTGAGGAACAAGAGGGCCATCTTCATGATCCACCATTTTTACATCCCATCTCATCCCTCCCGCGATCTTCATCACCTTGTTTATCACGTCCACTTCATCCCGCACGATCACCATCCCTTCCGGCCTCAAAATCCGGTCCATTTCTAGGAGTATGTCTTCATATTCACACCTACATTGTTCACATCTGCTTTCAGTATGCTGCATATCACACACATGCGCGATGTTCAAGTGTGAAGAGAAACTAGCCGTGACTCATGAGTGTGAGCAACCAATTTTATCCAATCAAGACTAAGATCACAAAACTTGTGTCGCACTTTAAGAGGGGTCGAAATTTTATCAACAATAAACTGCCCTATATTTCACGTACGACATGATACGTGTGAAGACTACTTAGGAGTGAGCGTGCTCAAGGACATGTTATCCCTTTCACTTTGATTCATGAAATTACTGAATTGCTTACTTGTTATTATCGTATAATTTGAATAAGCCGCTGGCATGAATGAGGTCATACGTCCTTGGATATGTAGAGAACCCTTCACACCTAAAATACAAAGAAAGAAACGTATAATGAGCTTCAAACTCAAGGATTCTTACGAATAGGGAAAAATCGTCCATTTATTGGGAAATGCTGATAAGCGAGAAAAAGGTGGACAGACATACCAGTCATGATACATGCCGATCAATCCTCTCTCATAGATGACGCCTAGAGTTTTTTCAGCAATTATCGGAACAACATTCATCACCCAAAGCTTTGATGATTCCAAGGCCGCAGCAAAACCTCCGAGGCCAGCATTCATATCCATAATGTTTCTGTATCTTGTGGTGCCGAGCAATCTAATACTCCTTTTGTAAGCTGCAACGTGCTTTTTCCAAAGCTTACTGTCCTCTTCGTATGATTCAGGTGTGACTCCCGGAACCTCACCATTGCGTACCCGAGGTGGAACGTCATAAAGCCGAGCTGGAAACTTCTTCAACTCTCCTCCTGCTACTTCAGTAGGACTCTCCACCTCCGGGAAGGGAGTTACACACGTCTCCATTTTCTTATACCTTGAGATATGTGACGGAAAAGTAGAAAAAGAAAGTAGTTAAGTAAACACTCATATCTAAAAGCACAATTAAAATGAAGCATATCACACATTCTTATCAGTGTAAGGATGCAACAGATGAAGCGACAGGGGCATTATAAAGCTACAATAGGGAGAATCAAACAAACATCAAATGGTGAGGTAAAAAGTTCATGATATGATTAACTAACCACAAGTTGTCGTCATCTGAGGCTTCACAATAGATAGCCGATTTTCTTTTGCAAGACTTGGCATTGATCTTCTTCCTAAAGATAGCAATATCTCCTTTCTCGTACTTCTTCTCCCAGCAAAGGCTTTTGGCCAAATCTTCTATGCTTGTTTGTTCGGCCTCCAAATCTTCTTTTGTCCTTTTCCACGTCTTATAGTATGTTTTCCAATTGATCGGAGGACCAGACAAGACCCAGTATCCACCAGGTCTAAGAACTCGATCAACTTCCTTCAAGTACATGCCATCTGCATATCAAAAAACAAATCAACTTTGACCAAATAAATTACTGCATCCGTCCACAGCCTATTTGCCACAATCAATTTATAGCAACATTTTAAAATATCTTTGTGAAAGCTTACAGTCTGTGAAAATTTCTTAGCAGCAAGTTATAGAAATCATACTTAAAACACTTTGGAATTGTTAAGTAAAAGTGTTAAAAGATGCATGTTGAGAAGAATGTAACTTATAACTACTAAAAGACATTTTCCAGCCTCCATTTTCCCAAATGTATGCTTGATCATGTGAAATACTTTTGCTTAAATGCCAAATATTCAAAAATATATTTCCTAATTCACATAATATCATAGAACTAAGATACTTAAGAACACCTGGTTTGAGGCATACCATTGGAAGCCCATTGTATTAAGCATCTCGAACATTGTGCCATATCAAACGATCGGGGCGGGTAAGGAAGCTTTATGGATCCAAGCACCCCGATAATTGCTGGCACGCCTCGCTCCAATGCAAACTGAACCTGGGCCTCGTGGTTGTCCCTTGGTGCAAACGACATTGGCAGCACATTTCTCTTCAGCATATAAGCACCCCAGCTAGCAACCTAATTGAAACAAAACTGATATCAATGAACTGATTGTAAACCATGAAAACCTTATCAAGGCTTAGAAATATAGGCATCATAGCGAGTAAAGCACCTACTCCGACAATAAGGACTAAGATTATGAGTTAATAAAACATGGCATAAGAGTAAAACAAAGGGGTAAAATAGAGCATACTCCGCAACCGGTGTCCAGAGCAGTTCTGACTGTGCCATCAGCTATTGGAATGACTCGTGCAAGCTCATCTATATATGCATCCGCCCCTTGAGGAAACATCGTCCCACCTCCTGGAAATTTGAATACATTACCCTGATACTCAACCCAGTTCTGGTTAGCCTTCTCAACCGTCAAGCTCTTAAAAGGAACATTAGAGTAATAAACATAGTCACGGCTCTTTGGCCAAGGGAAAGGGGTCGTGTAGCCATTGGGCGCCGGGATCAAGCAGCGCAATTTCTCCTCCTTCGGCGGGCAATGCCTTTCTCGATAAATCATGTTCTCCCTAGGGAATTTCATGGCCCGGTCTTGCTCTTGGCAAGGAGTGTAGTCAGTGAACTTAGCATCACATGGCTCAAACACTTTGGCCTTGGGCTCGGATGATTCGATAGGAGCCACATACTTATGGTGGCTCTCGAAGTCCAGAGACGGGGAGACATTGCAGTTCACCTGCTGCTTATTCATCTCCATAGCGTAACCATCGCCTTTACCAAAGCCACTCTTCTGCCACACTCCCAACAAGTAAAAGAAGCAACAGAGAGCGATGACAACAAATATGGAAAACCGACTCCTCCCTTTATTTCCCGAAGAATGAACCTTTGGTGTTGTTGCCATGTTTTTGCTCAGGACAGCATCAAGAAACTACCTAGTCCCTACCATGTATCAAATGTCTATGAGTAAACATTATGCAACAGATCAACTTAGTAACTCAGTGAATTGAATCAACTACAAGGATTTAAACAAAATAGATAAGCTTTTGGATAATGATCCAGCTTTAATTCGACTTCAAGAATTACTGGTAAACTGCCAAAACCTCAAAACCATCTAGAGTGGCAGCTCCAATACAGAATACACAACAATCCAAGCATGTAAAATAATGATTAGATTAGATCTGAGTTCGAAAAATGCTATCTTGGACAAGAATAAGTAACTAAAAAATCACTGTTACTGCAAAAGCTAAACTAGAACAAGCCTAGCTCAAAAAAGGCCCAAGCAAATCCCAATCAGATCGGAAAATCAAATGGGAATCATGAATTAAAGCAAGAAAGTGAATTTAAAGGAAGCTTCTTTCAAGAATCTGCTTAAGCTCAAAATTGCAAGTACCTGAAAACAAGCAAGAGGTCCCCCTCTTTCCCTCTCTGTGTATGTCTGTAAACTGAAGCTGAGAAAGATATTTTTAGCATAAAAACACACTCACTCACACGCAGAAGGAAAGAAGAAGTGCGATTACAGAGAGGTTGGTAGGGACACTACCTTGTTAAGTAGAGCAACGAATTGGCGGTCTGTGGGGCACACTCGGCTGTCTGCACCATTCATAATTGTATTTCAATATTTGAATTTTTTTAAATTTGTTTTAAACTCACCGACGCTCCAATTGTTAAGGGTGGATTCTTTTACAAAAAATTTAATAATGAAATACATATGCAGTAAATTAAGGATGGATTTTATGATAATGTACGTGTGTGTGTGATTAATTACACTAACAGATCAATAGAATTACACAGTGATTTTCGTTTGATCACATGTCAAATTGCTGCAGACCATATCTATGTATTGATTCCCATGTTACTATTACAAAAGGATCTACTAGTATTCTTTTTGGCTGAGGATTTTAGGTAAACATTACTGCAAATTCAATATACTATTCATAGTATAAAGATGCTAGATTTGTTATTGCAGTATTCACTTGAGTGTTTAAGACTAAGTTTTGTTACATGTAAACTCTAGCAAATTGAAATTTAATTCCTGTACAATAAATGTATATATCTTGAACTAGACAATTTTTTGGTAAAATAAGTTAGTTAAACTAAAATAATAATATTTTAATTAATAATCGAATATTGGATATCTTAAAGATGAATAAATAATTAATTGAAAGATGGATATGTTTGAGCTTATTTCTCATCAAAGTTTAATTAAGATCGAGTCGAGACACAAGCAAATCTATCATACGGTTGAAAGCAAAGCTGGCATAAGATTGTTGACGATTGATACAGATTTTTGGTGATGGGATTGCTCAACCCTACTTAAAATCGTCTATAATGCAAGCATCAATTAAAACAAAATAATATATATATATATATATATGGTCGTGATCAATTGAGATTTTTTTAAGCATAATTAAGAATTGATATGCATTATCAGCCACTCATTTTTATTAAATGAGTGATCTAGAATTTGCCACATAAAAAAATATTTTTAGACTAATTCATTATGAAAAGGCAAAATGTTAATTGCAGGGAGGAGACGATTCAGATCCCCAATCTTCCAATCCAGATTCTTCCGACGACGAAACCGAGGCTGACTCCTTCTCCGCCGCATCGTCTCCTTCACCACCGCCTGCAGGTACGGCAGATCGTTGATCTGCACTTCCTCGCATCTGTTGCCTTCTCCTACGACGCGGCGGAGCTCTTCCTTTGCCGCCGCCATCGCCGTTGGGTGGCGGAGGAGCTCCACCATCGCCCACTCGATCGTGCTTCTCGTCGTCTCTGATCCGGCGAGGAACACCTCCTGCGGTAAATTGAATCTCAAATTCGATGAATTAGGAGTTTAATTAATCATTTAATTCGGTCAATTACCATGATGATAATGTGGAGTTGATGATCTTCATGATTTAGAAGCAACTAAATCCATCTAACCATATCTCAATTTCACCAGCAATTTCACCAGCAACAACTGTTCTCAATTTCAGATATGTCTCACTTATTTTTATTTTTGAACGTATCATATGTTTTCAATTGAATACTTCTACAATAAAGAGAGGTTTTGTTTCTGCATAAATTTCCTAGCTTATTTATTCATTTGGATATACTAGTTGTAGTCGCTTTGATCTTTCTGCAAATTCCTTCTTCTTTGTTTATTAATTTTTGTTTGGCTAAATTGAATTTTTTATGCAATTGTTCGGATTTCGAGAAATCTCGTTGCGTTTGCCTATGAGTGAAGGTTCATTTTGTAGGAGAAATCATTAGTTTATTGTTTCTCTCTCTAGAAATTCCATTTCCTGCTCCGTATTAATCGTCAGCATCTGCTGATTCAGCTCAATTTCATTCGATTTGTTGATCGAGAAATCGTTGATTGCACTCCAATGGAAGTCGTCGTCGGTGAAGATAAGTTGTTGACATTTTGTTATAATTATTAACATTTGATATGTAGGCTATTGACATGAGACATGTGTTGTATGATCATGATGCCAGAACTTGTATCAAATAAAAAATTAAGATAAAATAGTTGTTATTTTTTAATTAAAAGAATTTTTTTGAGTTGTTGACACTATATACAAGCTGTTGACATTTGATATACAAGTTGTTGACATTTTGATATACAAGCTATTGACAAGTTGTTGACATTTTTATATAAGTTGTCGACATTTGATATGAAAGCTATTGACATTTTAACGTTTGTTGTTGACATTGTAGTTGACATAATGTCTTTGTAGTTGCCATCGCATGGAAATGACAATTATGCCCCCTAGTTGACATAATGTCCCTGATAAGGCTAATTTCATGCATAGGTCTAGGGGTTGAATTAATACAATTATAGGGTCTAACACATGTTTTAAGCCAGGTGTGCATAAGAATTCGCCAGGTCGAGGAACAAAGAAGATGAATTACAAGGACCATGCAAATACGGCGAATAAGTGAGCAAATTCGAAGGAAAATGACTAGACGGAGGGATCGTGAAACTGAAGGGCAGAATGGAGATTTCTGCGAAGGTTTCTAGAAGATCCTACCGTATCTATATAAGGAAGAGAGCATGCAATGCTCGGGGACTTTTGGCACTTAGGCCTCTGGTTCTTAGCTCACACACTTCTGCATACTTAGGGGATTTTCGGAGTTTCGAAGGGGGTTGCGTTTGCCGTCACTGTTGCTTTTAAATTCTCGACATTTGTGGTGTAATACCGTCCTTGCAGAGGGCGAAGAAACAATTTTTTTTTTATTTTAGTGACTGCTAAGGATTTCACCGAGCTTCGCCGTTCGAAGCTCGGCTCTGTTTTCGGTTAAATTTCTGTAGTTTATGCAATTTCTATTTTCCGTATTTGAGCTGCTGTTGAGTTTTGGTTATGGATGTTCATTATTTTGAGTTTGTTGTGATTACTGAGTTGGATGTTTGAGTTTCGTGTTGGTTGCTGAGTTTGGGTGGAATCGTTGGAATCTGGTGTTGATCGAAGTAGATCTGGGTGAATCGGGAACTATGGAGTTGATTTTGGTTGTTGTTGGGTTTGGTTTGCTTGGATCCGGAGTGGATTGAGTTTCCGACATTGGATCTGAAGAGTGATTGAGATTTATGCCTAGCTTTCGTGTTTTCATTTCATTTCGCCTAGTATACGTAGATCTGTTTTATTTCCGGTTGTTTGCAAGTTTCCGACTTCTGAATTTTTACATTTTGTTCGAATCTCGGTATGTGCTCTGTTTTCTTCATCTTCGTGTTTGATTCAGTCGAAGTTAAGCATGTCATTGTTAGTTAGGTTCTTAGTTTGTTAGTTGCAGCTTTTCTTCCGTACTTGATATTTTTGGAAGTCGGACCCCACTTCTATTTGCGTTCTGTTTAGCTAAAGCTGGTAATTGTTTGCTTGGTCTAGGAAGTAAGTTTAAAATTACATAGATCTAAGGATGTTCTATGTCTGCATGCTGTTTACAGTTTACTAGGTCTAGTGTTAATTTCGTGCTTAGGTCTAGAAGTAGTTATATCTCAACCCAAGTTTGCGTGGCAGCAGCCGTTTTCTAACAAAAAATCTCTAGATGCTTTCTTACGTGTCCATCTTCGTGGGATCGACCCCGTGCTTCTCTATACTAGTCTATAGTATAACGGGTTGAGGGATCTTTGAAACGCGAGAGTTTGTGTGTCCATCGACAGAGTCTTCCGCGTCGCCTTGAGTTCCTAGACCTAGTGTTTAGTGGATTCATTGGACTTGACAGCTCGATCTAGAAGTTTATTATACACACACTCACACTAACGACAAGCGTGCTTAAGTCCCAGTAGCTGATACCGCGTGAAAATTTTGAATGAGTGGCTGAAAATACATCTTAGTTCTCAATTAGACCCGAAAATCTCAACCTAGCAAGACCATATATATATATTCATTTCCTTTTTGCATATTTTCTCCTTTTTCCTTCTTGATCTCAGCCCCACGATTTTGTCATCCGACGGTTAGATTAGTGCCACGTGTCATTTAATAATGCAGATTTTCCGTTGAATAATGCACACCGACTAATAATGCACCATTATAGTGTAATAATGCAGATTTTCAGTTGAATAATGCACACCGACTAATAATGTACCATTATAGTGTAATAATGCAGATCATCTGGACGGTTGATGAATGAGATCTAACGGCTCATATTAAGAAGAATAAATGATCTAAGGGATGAATAAGAGAATAACGTTCCCCTATATATATATATATAATATATATATATATATATATTATATGGTAGTGTTAATCTCTTTTTCGCCTCATAGATTTAAGTTTCTTCTCAATTTGGAGCGTTGGATCAAGAGGATGGACGTTCCTGATGACAAGCTTAGATATGTTCCCGTTGTTCATTATTTGTACAATTTCGTGCATCATGGGGGTGAATTAGTCGTTTTATGTACTCAAAACTGACGAAAATGTCTTCTGCTAAATTTAAGCGGGATATACCCACTAGTTTCCATCTACTCAACACTACATTCATCATCAATCGCATTTACTCACAATCTCTCTCCCGTTTCTCTCTCCCGATTCGTCTTCCCCCTTTCCAAAAACTTTCAAAACCCAAGCCGCCCCCGCCCCCATTCAAGATCTCGCCATTTTCTCGAAATCTCAACCGGTGTTTGCTTTGATTTCCAATTACCCTTCCTGTTTTGAACAAGATTTCGCTGCGGTCTAAGAGGAGGTAGGGTTTGCAGACTGTTATTTTACTGGTTTACTATACGATTTTTAAGAAACCTTTCCCCAACTTTCGCCAATCACACATCACCCACACCACGATTCAAACGATTACCATCAACCGCGCGCATTTGTTGACAAAATTTTATAGGGTTTTGATTGTTCGGTGTCCTGCGCAGATTACAAAATGTCTAAAAGATGACGACCGTCAAATTCCCAACAATCGGCGAAAGAGGGTTAGATTCTGTTTTTATTTGCTTTTCGAATACCTGGACTTTTGCTCTGATTTTGTGCTTGATATATTTGGATTTCAATCCCACATGTTTTAGTTGAGTTTGTACATTATTTTCAGAAACGTGTGCATGAATTTTGGTTCTGTATCCATTATCCGTATACTGGTGGACATTATTGTATAAAATAATGCAATGTTAGTGAGTTCATTACTGTAATGTATCTGCACATTATATCAGTATTCATATGCATCAAAATATCCTGTGTAATGCATCATGTAACTGGTGTTTTTTATTATTAAAGAGTGAATGAAATATTTTTACATGTTCATTACTTGAGTGATTCTGTTCATTATTTGGCTTTTTGAATGCATTATTTATCCTGTTTTAAGCATCATGTGACTGCGGTTGTACACGGGTCAAAGATTGAATGGAATATTTGTATGTTCATTACTTGACCAGATCTGTACATTATTTAGTTATTTTAGTGCATTACTTTGCCGATGTGACTACATTACTTGCCTATGTGCATGCATTATGGTCATTTCTGTTTTATAATGTCAAACAACACATGGAATATTTGTTTGTTCATTACATCATATAATCTCTGCATTACGTGCATATTTGATTGCATTATTTGCCTATATGCATGAATTATGTTTACTTTTGTTTTATATACTCAAAGAGTAAAAGGATAATGTGTATGTGCATTAATTGTTGTAAACTTTGTATAATAACTATATATTACTGCAGTATTTACCTATATGAATACATTATGACTGTTGTTGGACATTGGTAAAGTTTTTATTGTAATTTTGATGTTCATTAGTTGCAATTATCTGTACAATATATATCTATTTGGTATTCTTTATATTGACTGTTGTTATACATGTGTCAAAGAGTGAATGAAATATTTGTATGTTTATTATTTGACCGGATCTGTACATTATTTAGTTATTTTAGTGCATTATTTATCATGGTTTATGCGTTATGTGATTGTAGTTGGACATGTGACAATGGGTGATTGCAATATTCATGGTACATTTGTTGATTTATTCTGAACATTATTTGATTATTAAAATGCATTATGTATCAGTTTTTAGGCATTATTTTGATGCTTATGTACAAGGGTGTATAAGTGAATGCAGTTTAACTGTCCACATTATTTTATTCAGTCTGTACATTATGTAACTAATTGTATGTTATTATTCTGTATGTTGTACAACATCAAAGAAGCTAAGATTGGACATCAACGAGGCGGTCGATGATATACTGCCAGTAGGAATTGCCCAGAAATTCCGGGAGCGATTATCAGAGGCCGGGACTAGTACAGCTCCGGAAGAGTTTCTGAATTGTATAAAGGGTTTAACTCCACGGCAGAAGAAAGCCTTACAGAACTTGTACATGAGTCAAAGAGTGAATGCAATATTTGTACATTATTTAGCTATTTCTATCCATTATTTATCCTGTTTTATGCATCATTAGACTGCTGTTGTACATGAGTCTAAGAATGAATGGAATATTTGTATGTTCATTACTTTGGTGATTCTGTACATTATTTGACTATTTGAATGCATTATTTATCCTGTTTTATGCATCACGTGGTTGCTGTTGTACATACTAGACCCTAGCCCCTAGGCTTGTTAAACCCTTAGGGAAAACAAGAAACGTGCGCCAAACATCGAAACACAGCACAACTTAAATTAAACGGGTCAGGATAAAGGTTCATTACATATCACAAATAATGCATTACAGAAACTAAAACTACGCATTACACTACATAATATGTACATTATGTATATCTGTTTTAAAAAATGCCTACGCGCTATGCATGTGCAACCCCAGACAAATTACTACAGCTCGTGTATTTGGACAACGTTTTTTAGACTTAGAACATACTACACCCTAGCCCCTAGGCTTGTTAAACCCTTAGGGAAAACAAGAAACGTGCGTAAAACATTGAAACACGGCACAACCTAAATTAAACGGGTAAGGATAAATGTTCATTACATACCACAAATAATGCATTACAGAAACTAAACTACGCATTATACTACACAATATGTACATTATGTATATCTGTTTTAAAATATACCTACGCGTTATGCATGTGGAAACCCAGCCGAATTACTCCAGCTCGTGTATTTGGATAACGTTTTTTAGACTTAGAACATACTAATTACTACACCCTACCCCCTAGGCTTGTCAAACCCTTAGGGAAAACAAGAAACGTTCGCCAAAAAACGACACACGGCACAACTTAAATTAAACGGGTCAGGATAAATGTTCATTACATATCACAAAGAATGCATTACAGAACCTAAACTACGCATTATACTATACAAAATATACATTATGTGCAACCCCAGACGAATTACTGCCGCTCGTGTATTTGGACAACGTTTTTTAGACTTAGAACATACTACACCCTAGCCCCTAGGCTTATCAAACCCTTAGGGAAAACAAGAAAAGTTCGCCAAACAACAACACACGGCACAACTTAAATTAAACAGGTCAGGATAAATTTTCATTACATATCACAAAGAATGCATTACAGAACCTAAACTATGCATTATACTATACAAAATATACATTATGTGCAACCTCAAACGAATTACTGCAGCTCGTGTATTTGCACAACGTTTTTTAGACTTAGAACATACTACACCCTAGGCCCTAGGCTTATGAAACCCTTAGGGAAAACAAGAAACGTTCGCCAAACAACGACACACGGCACAACTTAAATTAAACGGGTCAGGATAAATGTTCATTACATATCACAAAGAATGCATTATAGAATCTAAACTACGCATTATACTATACAAAATATACATTATGTGCAACCCCAGACGAATTACTGCAGCTCGTGTATTTGGACAACGTTTTTTAGACTTAGAACATACTACACCCTAACCCCTAGGCTTGTTAAACCCTTAGGGAAAACAAGAAACGTGCGCCAAACATCGAAACACGACACAACTTAAATTAAACGCATCAGTATAAATGTTCATTACATATAACAAATAATGGATTACAGAAACTAAACTACGCATTATACTATATAATATGTGCATTATGTGTACGTTTTGCGCGGCTTCCTCCTTGTCGAACTACACGAAGCCATAGCTCCTCGAGTTCTCGTTGTGATCGACTGTGATCTTGCAAGAGAGCACAGTTCCGAAGGCAGAGAAGGTCTCGAAGAGCGCCTTTGTGTCGATTGCTTGATCCAGATTCTTGATGAAGAGATTAGCATATCCACTTTTCTGGAGGCTAGGATCTCTGTGAGAGAACATGATCCGGATTGGCATTCCATTGACATGAGTGAAATTTAAAGCATCTTTTGCATTAGAACCTGCACATTATCACAATTTTAAGCCATCAAACATAAAACATTTCACTCAGGAATTGTATCTATCATCACTTATAAGCTGCTAAATGAGAATCATAATTCATAAGAAAATACGAATTGGAAAATTGTACGCACACAGTTCATTCAGATTGGGGATCTGAATAATCAAATCACACCATCATCACTATTAATACAATGATATTCCAACAAAAAAAATATGTGGAGTAATGAATTGGAGATGCTTGCTAATGAAAAAATAGAATGAATTACGATCACCGCCGGTCGGAGAATTGAAATTGACGTAGGCATATCCGAGCGACGATCGGCGCGTCACATCTCTGCAAATCCTGACGGAGGTGACGGGCGCAACGTGGCTGAACAGATCGTAGAGCTTGCTCTCGTCGATGGAGAAAGAATTAAACGAAATCTGAACAAATCTTGATGAAAAACTGCAGAAATCCTCAACTGAGGAAATCATGGACCATTCCATAACTAACTCCAATAGAGATTCTCTATTTTGCCCTTCTCACATTAAAAATTCATGAAATATGATAATTTCAGCCAAAGATTTAGTCCATTAGATCAGCATAAATCAGCGCCTGTGATTAAGAAGGAGAAAAGATTAATAAGGGGAAAAGGATTTGAATACAACTCTCTATATATATTATAAATTTATTGAAACATACATAAAGGTACATGGAATGTATTTTGCAAATTAAATAAAATGATCATAAATGAAGGAAAACGTTTCGTTCGAACGGATGGGGTATAACTATCCCAATAAATATCTAAGGTGAGATATAATTCAAATCCATAATGGAATGCATAGCTATTTGAGGTGAAAGCCTTAGTGGGGACCCTTCAATAAGGCTTGGTGCATTACACATTAATTGTCCTTGCCGACATAGTAATTTTCGAACATAGGAATTGTGGTAACTAATGATTGAATTTCTTAATAAAGTCTAATGTGACGGACACATGGATTATGAAACCACTAAACTTTGAACTTGTTTTAAGAAATAGATAGTAGTATTTGCCTTTCGAGGGAGTTTTAGAAATTTTACCCTCTATGGAATTAATGTAATTAGAATCCATCCCAACCATCCTAGCATTTTTAATATTTTTAATTAATGTAAGATCAGAATTCAAAAAACAGTGGTGCAATTTATCTTCGAAACATAACTGATTATGTCATAAAATTAGTGGTTAATGAAATTTAGTTAAATGTTCACGATGTAATTGTTTATATTTAGTCATTTTTGTTTTTTATCCGTTCTTTACATATGGTATTTAACCTAAGATAAATTTTTTTTAGTTATTCAGCTCTACTTTTGGGTTTTAGCTATAGGTTTAATAATCTGATTATTCGTGCCAGCCCATCAAGCTAAAACCGTTACGAATAATTTTGACATATATAAATTTATTTATTAAAAATTAGTAGATCGCTTTCGTCCAATAAATAACTTGACCGCGTAAAATACGTGTAGGTAAAACAGCTAACAGTGACCCATAAAAAATCAACATCCTTTTTCTTATAATAATAGTACTTTAAAACTTTCACGCTAAAAGTTCTTTCATTAACCGTTGGATTAAAAATTGAGCCAAATCCAGCGATTAATAGCTATCGAATATAAAAAAAAATTGCATCCTTATCACCCAATTCGGAAGTAAAATAGTGATGTTGGGAACTTTAAGGCTATTTTTTATTGGGCCCAATAAAATATGAGCTGACCTACTTATATTTTAGGGCCCGAAAGTGTTATGGGCTTTCAATTGGAATTTGTTTATTGTCGTAGGAGTATATGTATGTACTAATATTAGTCGGGCCTTAGGCATCCACAATGGGGCGCCCTAAGGCGCACCACATCAGCAGTTTTATCCTCCTACCCCCACTTGCAATGGGGCGCCCTAAGGCGCGCCTTATGCATTTTATTTTATTTGAATATTTAAATAACAAAAAAATGGGAAAAAACTTCATTTCATATATAAAAATTAATACATTACAATACGAATTAAAAAAAATACGCAAACTCGCGTATGTGAGATAGGTAGAAATGTGAGATAGGTAGAAATGTGAGAGAGGAGCGAAACGAGAGAGGCGAGATGTTTGTATGAACAAGTGAATGAGAAACGAGGTTTAAATAGAAAAAAAATAAAAAACGCGTGGCATTGTCCGCGACCATCGTCCGCCGATCCCGCAATGGGGCGTCTGGTGGCGCGGACGATGGCCTATCATCCGCCGAGCCCACAATGGCGCGGATGATAGGCCATCGCCCACGCTTCAACCGCGGACGATGCATAGGGAGTGGGCGTAGGGCGCGGACGATTGCGGGCACCCACAATGGGGCGGACGATGGCACGCATCGGGCATGCCATCGGGCGTCCCATTGTGGATGCCGTTAGAAGATTGAATGAGCCTAGAAATATGCATATGAACACCCTAAGGCCTAAACGTATATAGTGATCTATTTCAATGATATCACTTGTTTTCAAGTTAACCCAATAAATCAATAATAACAAAACTTACCTAGTAAATTTAAATTTTTTTATAAATCCAATCCCGGTCAACAATCGGGGTGCCAAATTACTGACCTAGGTTAGATTTTAAAATATCAATTTATTAGATATTCCTGTATTTTACAAATTCTGATTTGTCGAATCATATATTTGTTTTAAAAATTAATAATTGATCGTAAATTAGATCTGTGAAACTGTCAAATTCAATTACTAATTAGATTAATTGTGATTTGTGTCACTAAATTTAGAGGAAAATTTTGAATGAGGGCAGACTTTATTTGAAGATCACCCATCAAAATTTTAAGTGGCCAACAAATTGAGAAGCTGCTCTTATTTTTGGGTTTCAAGAATTAAATTGTTTGCCCCTTTTAATTCGGTTAGCTGTGATTGGCGTGAAAAGGGTTAAATAAAGAATCACTTTATTATTGTCAACATTAACAAGGATTAAATATCTAACTCAAAAGGAAGATTTTTAACTAAATTGTATACTGAATATGTGGATCACACATTTTTTTCTCTCTAGTTTTATTCTTCAAGTACTCATGGTGTTAATACTTAAATATTGGGATGGAAGGACTAATAAGAAAATTGCAAAATCAAAAGATTTGTTTTGGTTAACTGTGAATTAGTGAAAGTGTTAGAAAAAGTATATAAATGTAATTCTACATAGTATATACTACTAGTTATTAGTGTATTTTTCCATTTGTATATATGACAATTAATTAGGTACGGTAGTACTGCACTGAATTAGTATAAAATATCATAGGCAGAATTTTAATAATAGTAATAGTATTATAATTAAGCATGATACATTAGTCTAGTATGTATCCCTAAAAGAAGCATTAATAATTATTAATTAGTTTGGGGGCGTGACAGGAAGAGAGGGCAAAGATCACATGATAGGTAAAGTAAAAAAAATAACAGAAAGATAACTTATGCTAAAGCACCAAATCCATGTTAATTTGTTATGGATTAGAAGATGAGCCTTTCAAAAAAAGAAAGGATTAGGAGATTTTTTTATATATCGAATTAAGATGTAGCCAGTTTCCTTTTGGAAACCCAAAAGTAATGAACCTTTTCTAGATGAATAAGGACGACCTAGTGTTAATGTGAAATCTAATCATTCAAAAATAACTGGAAAGACATATTTTATGATGTTTATCTCTGCTTTATATTTTTATTCGAAAATACATATCCTTAATTTTTCTTACGTTTTAATGCAATTTAATTAATGTTACACTAACATACTCATAGAAGACACTAAATTATAATTTTAATTAATATCTAATAATATAAATTAAAAGGATATTGCATGACTCTTTTATTGGTGCCATACGCCAAACTTATGGGCCATTTTGTTAATACTTAAGCAACTAGAATTATAATTTTAAAATGTGATATGATTGTGTAGTGACCTAACCAAATGATTATAATTTGTCCCCTCTTGAGAGTGTGAAGAGCTACAAAATTAGTGTACAGCACTTAAATTTTAAAATAATTAAATAATTACTGAAAGGAAACTAATAATTAGGTCATGTTTCCTTTATGGTAAAAAGCAGTATCCATAATTAGATATGCTGATCAAGGACAGCTATCTAGCCAGACACGCTTAATTTTATAAAACTGGATTATCCACTATCATAATACTATATAGTATATAATAATACAATTAATATGTAGAGTCATTTTACACTTTGTATTCATCATTCTTAATGTTTGTGTTACGTCTGCATATTGCCATAAGCTGCACCAAAGTACACCACTTATTCCAGTTTCCTTGTCTTCAAATTTTTATCGAGTTTCCTATTAAATAGGTTAGTTATTAATTTAGTATTCATTTGACTATAGTACTATTTTATTAATGGATACTTGCGTGCATCCATATGTACAGTCGTTTTTTCAAGTAAATGAAAAATTCTAGAGACGTACTGACATGTTTCAAATTAGAAATCTATAAAATTTAATTGAAATTTAATAGTTCTAATTACATTTAATTATGGTGAATGTACATTCGGATTTATTCAAGTTTTTTGCGTCAATTACTTTTCTTAATCAATTTGAAGAAGTATATGGATATCTAGTTTTAAAAGGGATAAATCCAGATTTCAATAATTAATTTTGTATTTTAGGCGAGTATATATAGGTGGCATTCGGTTGCCATGACTAATATCATGAGACTATCCATCTAGGATTAAGTTGTGGGATTATTTTAGTTGGAGGGGAGAGACTATGACTAATTATCATGAGACTATCCATCTATGATTAAGTTGAAGGATTCAATCTTATTAACCAAACATGATACATATTTAATCATGAGATTTAATCTTCCCAACCGAACACCCACATAATTTATTAATACTACAACTTTACTGGGTAGGATTTTTGGGGGTAAAGAATGTGGACAAAAATGATGAGATGTACACGTGGTGGTACGCTAGGTTGTGATGATCATATGCTATATATGGAGATTGGAGAATGTTTAATCATCCCAATAGGAATGCAATTGGCCAAAGATTGAACTATCATACATTGGTAGAAAAGTGATTGTTAGTCTCGAAGTAGGAGACTACATTTGTATATACTATAAAATGTGGTGGTACAGCTCATTAATTAATACTACTACTTGTTTGGTGTTTCATTAAATGATTTGAGAGCTAAAAAGTAATTAATCTCATTTTATTTGTAAAACTGTGTAATGTAATGCAATGCATGTTTGCAATTGAGGTCGATTGAACCTTACAATTAAGAATGTTGTCATGGTTAGTTTATTCATCGAAGCTTGCATTTGGTGTTATAATAAAAGACTTTTTGTTCATGATCAAATATAGTGATAAGTATCCCAAATAAATTATTTGATTTTAATCAAAATATCTATCTAGCATATGCTTTATAAAGTCAAAATATAAGTGTCGTTGGAGTATAATTTTAAGTTTAATAGTATATGCTTTAAGGAAGACTCAACACCAAAGAAATAATCTATAGACTTGGCTGAGCGGGAAATGAAGATGATATATTTATGTTTTGCAAAGAAGAATCTGAAACCATTAAACACATTATTTACATTTCTTCCTAAGCACTTGAATACATGCTTTATTAGTTTTTCTTTAATCTCAATATAATATGTGAATTATGTTAATAATACAAACATGTTACATCAATTAAACTTGTAATTACAACTGAACCAACCCATTACGACGTGTCGAGCACTACAATTCAAATCTTTATTGGGTGTTTGTTATCATAAAACAAATGTCTTCTTAAAGAATAAAAAATATACTTAAAATTAGTTACTTTTGCCAACATTTCTTCCTTTTTATTTAATGTAACAAATGTCTTCCTAAAGAATAAAAAATATACTTAAATTTAGTTACTTTTGCCAACATTTCTTCCTTTTTATTTAATGTAGAATTAAGTAAAACACAAGTGCCACCGTCTTTATTACTTTTTCCTTCCATCAATTACTCATTATTCAAACAACAATTTTTGTGATCTCATTGTGGGATCAATCATTTTTCCTTTGGCTTCACTGCAAAAAGGCAAAGTTGCTAAACAAATTACAATCTATTTATGTCTTGTAAAATCATTAACCACTCATCTTATACTTATTCCCCAACAATGAGATGCACCTAATATTTGTACTACAGTTGAGAGTGATAAGAGTAAAACCCTCTTTCACTTTTATTTATTTGAAATTTCCAAACTCAAAATTTTTTTATATCAGTATTTTTGACCCCAACCAATTTTTCTAACTTGAATTCGAAGGGATAAAAGGAGGATTTTCTCCTATCGTTTGGAACGTTTATTGAAAAATATCACATCGTTTAGATATTACCATTTGGTATCCATTGCTTCATTTTTTTAGAATAAAATTATTTACAAAAGTCGAAATATTAACATGATAGAAAAAATTACACGTCGAGTAGCCAAATTACATGACATATCCCAAAATTACACATCGATTACTCAATGGACATGTAGTTTCAATTGCCACGTAGATATTTCAATCGCCTGAAATTTTTCGTTGGACATTTTATTCCAAAAAATGAAACGATAAGTATTAAATGGTCAATGGTGATTACCTAAACAATAGATCATTTTCGAACCGGTAAATAGAGATGGTGAAGTCCGGATGTGTGTTGTTCTTTTTTCTTCTATTGTTCTTGGTTGCTTTCTTGGGGTGTTTTGTTGCTTGAGTGCTTTTGGTGGTTCTTTTGGCTTTTCTTCTTGATAAGATAGGGTTGAACTTTAGCTCTTTTATTGGATGTTGTATGTTGTCTTAATGTTTTTTTCTGCTCTTTAAATTTTTTGTCGGTTGTTGTTTTTGCTGTCTTTTTGTTGGTCTTTTGAACTTTAGATTTATGCGTTGGAGCTTTGCTTGCCATTTTTCATTTTGATTTTTTCTAAATGCATAAAAAATTAGTGATGGAGAATTAGGATTAATCATTTACCATTTTAACCTTACAAGAATAAGGATTGAACAACAAAAGCCTAATGATTACTGAAATAGTAACAAAGTATAATGGTGGTATGACACTAAATAGAAAAATTAGGACATTTAATTAAGCTATTGAATATCACACGAGCTTTCATGAGATTGCTACTGGTAGCATCATCAGTTATTGGATTTACTGTTACATATTTTCAATGTATCATGAAAGTATGGGTGATAGTTGATACGAGCCATGACTAAATAAAAATATTTGTATGTCCACATATCTTCCCCTTTTCTTTCTTGTGTTGTCATTTTCTGGAATTGCGAGTCAGATTCCATTAGGCTAAATTAATTAAATTATTGTTGAAAATAAATGAAGAACTAACTTAGGTACGTCAGAGGAGGAATATGATTGGTGAGACAATGACTTGAAGGTTGTCTGGTCTTTACCACACTCCCACACACTCATTGGCTCTCTCTAGACACCTGCACTGTTGCACATCACTCAGTTAGGTCACCTAATCTTTCTACATAATTTCTACTATGCGGATTATTTCTACTCCACATAACTTTTTCTCATACTAAAGTTCATTGATCATTACATTATGGAGCTAATCATTTTTTTTTTGTAATGGAGTATTGTCTACATTATAGTTCCATCATTATAGTTTTCACTATTCACTTCAATAGTTGTATGAATCAGACCCACAAAGTTTACTTGTTAATCGAAATATCTTTTATCAGATACTCAGTAAAATAACATTTACCTTACAGTTGACGGACCAAGTACAACAGTATACAAAGTATACATAACAAAATACAACAGATAATCACAAATCTAGGCATATCTAAAACACAACACTAAAGATCTACAAAATATAAAAAAAATGGTTACAAGTAAAATATGTAAGTATAATAAGACCCCGTCTAGCACAAACACGTGCATTTAATGATGTATACTTTTACTGAATAATTTCAAGGGTTAAGTCCAAAGAGAAGGTATGATCAATTATGATGAGACTTCTTTTGCTAGTCGTTATGGTGAAGTCCACCTGAATTTTTTTTGTCTATAACAACCTACCTAGATTGGATTTGAGAAGTATGACAAATGAATATCAAGTAGTATAGTTTATGTTTGAAAATTTTCAAATATGGTTCACTTGTTATGCACAATTTATCATTTTTTTCAAGTAAAATTTATTTCACCAGTGTAATTTACAAATGTGTAATTTGCAAATGATTATGAAGTAGTTAAGAATTTATTCTATCCACACCGTAGACAACATCATCGATTTAGTTGTATTATCAAACAAAGAAACAAGTTGAGATGATGAATGGCCATTTGCAACATCGTGATCAATGCTGGAGCACGACACTACAAGGTCGGGATCACGTGGGCTATGAACGTATGTTTGTGGATCGAGACAATGAATCTCAGCTCAGTTGGTATGCTGCTTCTTCCCCTTTAATCAATAGATCGAGAGTTCAAGTCATCAAGGCGGTAGACGGAAACCATTATTGATCATTTTTCATATAAAAAAGTGTATGTGTGTACTTGTGCACGATTTTTGGCGACCAACAACATTAGATATTACTTTTTTATAAAAAAATTGAAAATCTAATTTAGTTTGATCATAGACATTCTGTCCTCACTTCATTCTTCACACATTCCCATTTTTCTTTTTCTCTCTCATAATTTTGATTTAAGTTCTGTAATTTTTTAAAAATTCTATAGTTTTTTTATATTTCAACTATATAATGGAATTTTATACTCCTACGTTATTCATTAATTTATTTAACTGAGAGTTATAAACAGAATAATTAAAAATGCAAATCAAGAAAAATAGATGAAATTGATTGTGGCCTTGTGGTGCCAACAATGTAGTGCTTAAATGGTTATTGATGCCCTAATATTGTTGTAATTATGTCATGTATGTTGAAAAATTTGAGATACAAATTTGCCGGGCGAAAAATACACAGAAATAAAAACAAGAAAATTACACGGTAAAAGAACAAATTACACGGAAAATAATTGAACAAATTACACGGAAAACTTGTGGAAAGTGGTAAGCCGAGTCGAGGAGTCCTCTTTCCGCAAGACGAGATACGCCCCGGTAGTGCTCTCGGTTTGGGGTGTCGTCCCCAAAGATAAAACGGCTTCGTCTCTGAAGTAGCAGCACCGCTAGCAGCAGAGCTCCGACGAACGGGAGTAAGGAGGGGCCAGAGCTTCGACGGGGAGATTATGCAGAGAGGGAGAGAGCGTGTATGCAATAATGCTTGCCAAGTTCACCCGCTGGGGCATTGATGGAGTCAACAACTATTATGTGTGCCATGATGGCTTGACTGTAACCGTCGGGGGTTATTGACTGGTGCACTAGCCATTGGGAGCTGAAGAGACACGACGCACCTGGACATGCTACACGATGGAATACACCATGGACCGTCGGGGTCCAACGGGGACCTTTTGTCTCCCGTTATGCGTCGGGGTCCAGTGGGAACATGACGTGGACCAGACCCGTCGGGGATAGCGTGGAGTTTGGGGTGGTCTAAAAAGAATAAGCGGGGCTTGAACCACGCTCAACGACCAGCTCCAAAGAACAGCTCAAAGACCACCCAAAGACCAAGGCACAAGGCACACGAGGCACGGGGCACGGGTCACGATGCGCGGTGCGCGGCTTGCGGGTGGGCGGGCGGCGGCGGCGCGCGCGTGTGGGCTCTGTCACCCGTCTTGTTCCACGATAATTATTACACATAATAATTCATCTTATTAAATACTTCATCAAAGAAGTTTATCATCCCCGATGTGGGATAATTAACACTTAGTTAATTAATCCCTTAGTTTTTCCCATAGCTCATTTTTAGCTTTATTGTGACCAACTTTAATATATTATTTCTCACTCACCGGAAATCGGATTTGAGAAAATGAATATACTACGGTCATCTACTCGGAACGTAGATCGTGGCTATTGCATTTAATTTCACAAAATTAAATACCTTATAACATTTATTATTAGTCAAAGTCGTTTGACCAAGCACGATTCCAACAATCCCCCACATGAGTGGAAATTGCCAAATGCATATGTATGCAGACACAAGCTCAACCCTCAAGAGGTATGTAAGCATAATGATAGTTAGTTTTTGGCTTTGAACCATCCATAGTCAACACCATCGGATACACAGGCGGACTAGTAGTGCGATGCTTTGAACTATTCCTCCACGGCGTGCACCGAGACAATGATGTTAACACTTAAACACCTCAACCTCATCCGTTCTCACGTTGTGTGTCCATGCCTTGGACACCACTTTGGATTCATAGGTGTATTGTTTGAAGCGACCCCACTTCACACTTACATAAGTGATTCCTCGTTAAATATCTTGCCATACTCGGTCTCCTTGAGAACTTCATATCAACGAGATCCTTTAGGGATCATTAAAAGTCATAGACTTAACCTCACCACTAGGCAAGTGTTTGAACACTCTATTACTGTCTAGGGAATAGATGTAGATGAGTGTTCACACGAATTCTCACAGCTTAGTTTTCCCATTGAACCAAGTTCTTGGGATCTCCAGTCATCATGGTTGGGTTACCACTATGACAATTCTTTAGTTTGTGGATTTCAAACCCATTCCCTCTAGCAATTTATTCATTTGATCACGATTTAACCCTTTGGTTGGCGGACCCGCTAGATTATCTAATGACTTCCCGAAGTCAATTGTAATCACCTCTGTTGTGATCAAATGTCTCACGGTATTATGTCGTCGACGGATGTGTCGAGACTTACCATTGTACAGGCTACTGTTTGCCCTCCCAATATCGGCTTGGCTATCATAGTGAATTAACACTGGCGACACGGGCTTTGACCAACATGGAATATCTTCAAGGAAGTTTTTAAGTCATTCGGCTTCTTCCGCAGCTTTATCTAAAGCTATGAATTCAGATTCCATGGTGGATCGGGCTATACATGTCTGTTTCATGGATTTCCACGAGACCACCACCCCCGATGGTAAAGACATATCCACTTGTCGAAAGTGAGTCTTTGTTATCGGATATCCAGTTTGCATCGCAGTACCCTTTAAGTACCGGGGGTATCTCAAAAAGTGTAGCCCATGATTTTGAGTATACTTGAGATACCTCAAAACTCTTACAAGAGCTTTCCAATGCTCTTTGCTTGGATTGCTCGTATAACGGCTCAACTTGTTCACAGCGCAAGTAATATCAGGTCAAGTGCAATTAGTAAGATACATAATGCATCCAATGACCCGTGTATAATCTTCTTGTGCAACGGGCTCACCCCTGTTCTTGCTCAAGTGAACATTGAGCTCTATAGGCATTTTAGCCGGGATACCATCATAGGCGTTGAACCTCTTTAATACTTTCTCAACATAATGAGATTGTGTTAAGGTGATTCCTTCGGATGTTCTTAGAATTTTCATTCCAAGAATTACATTGGCTAGACCCATATCCTTCATGTCGAAGTTTCTCTTTAACATGGTTTTCGTGTCGTTAATCACTTGGGTGTTACTACCCATGATTAACATATCATCAACATAGAGACACTATAACGTATCCATTATCAGTGTTCTTAATGTAGACACATTTGTCACATTTGTTGATTTTAAATCCATTTGATAACATCACGTTATCAAATTTCAAGTGCCACTGCAACGACGCTTGTTTCAATCCATAGAGGGATTTAACCAGATTGTATACCTTTTTATCTTGTCCAGGTACTACAAAACCTTCAGGTTGTTTCATATAGATTTCATCTTCAAGGTCACCATTTAGAAACGCAGTCTTAACATCCATTTGATGAATCTCAAGATTGTGTACAGCAGCGATCGCGAGAAGCACTCGAATTGATGTAATCCTCGTTACATGTGAGTAGGTATCGAAGAAATAGTACCCTTCCTTTTGTTTAAAGCCTTTGACTACCAGTTGAGCTTTATACTTGTCCACTGTTCCATCGGCCTTGAACTTTCTTTTAAGGACCCATTTGCATCCTAAAGGTTTAGCACCTTCAGGTAGATCAACCAACATCCACGTGTGGTTTAGCAAAATTGAATCAATTTCGCTTTAAACAACTTCTTTCCAATGCAACCCGTCTGGGCCAGCAAAGGCTACTTTTATCGATATTGGTTCTTCATCTAACATAAATGCAATATAGTCAGGACCAAATGTCTTTGGTGTTCTGACCCTGCTACCACGTCTTGGTACCGCATCATTTGGATCAGGCATTGTTCGCTTGCGCGATACTGGCTCTTCATCCACTGATTTAGAACTAGTGGTTTCATCCTGAATTATTGTCTCAGAATTGGGTGCAATATTTTCCTTGTCTTTGCGAGGAAATATATTTTCAAGAAATACAACATTTCTTGACTCGATTGTTGTTTCCACGGTTACAGTCGGTATTTCAGACTTATGGACAACAAATCGATATGCACTACTATTAAGTGCATACCCAATGAAGATGCAGTAAACCGTTTTAGGAACGATTGTAACTTCTTTGGGCGGAGGAACCATCACCTTTGCCAAACACCCTCACACTTTGAGGTATTTGTAGGATGACTTTCTTCCCTTCCACAACTCATAAGGATTAACGTCCTTACCTTTGCGTGAGATTTTGTTTAGGATGTAGTTGGCTGTCAAAACAGCTTCCCCCATATGTTCTGGGGCATCTCCGAACTGATCAGTAACGCATTCACCATCTCTTTGAGAGTTCGATTCCTGCATTCTGCAACACCATCAGATTGTGGTGAATATGGTGCAGTCGTTTGATGAATCATACCACTTGCGTTGCATAATTCCTCAAACGGGGCTACGTATTCACCTCATCTATCACTTCGAATCATTTTGATTTTACACCCAAATTGATTCTCGACTTCGTTCTTATAATTTTTGAACGCTTCTATTGTTTCGTCTTTACTTCATAAAAGATAGACATAACAATATCTTGTGCAATCATCTATGAATGTGATAAAGTAATTTTTACCACCTCTTGTTTGCACCAATTTTAAGTCACATACGTCCGTGTGAATTAATTCAAGGGGTTTTGTGTTCCGTTCAACCGAATGAAACGGTAACTTAGTCATTTTCGCCTCAAGACAAGTTTCACATTTGTTATGAGTTTTAACTTCATTTGCCTTTAGTAAGTCTAAACTTACTAATCTTTTAATGACATTTAGATTTACATGTCCCAATCTATTGTGCCACAAGTTCGAACACTCAGCCAAGTAAGAAGAAGTAGATGCATTCTTATTATTAGCCAACGGCTTAGAGACATGGCGTGTAGCTACACTAAGCTTGAAAAGTCCGTCGGTTACAAAACCTTTTTCGAGTGACTTTCCAAACTTGTACAAAGAAAACCTATCAGATTCGAATACAAGTTTAAACCCTTTATTCACTAGTATTGATCCTGACACTAGGTTCTTGCGGAAGCCCGGGACGTGCAGCACATCCTTCAAAGTGATGGTGACGGCGGACGTCATCATGAGAATCACGTCCCCAATGCCGAGGACTTGAGACGAGGCTTGATTTCCCATACTGATTTTCCTCCCTTCAACAGCGGTGTAGGAGGCGAACTTGCTCTTATCGGCACAGACGTGGGCAGTAGCTCCAGTGTCGATGTACCAGCCACCTTTGTTATCAACAAGGTTGACTTCTTCCGTGACCACAGCAACAAGGTCACTTTCATCCCAATCCTTGAACTCTTTTTCAACAACGTGGGCAGCCGACTTCTTCTTCGGCTTGCTGCAGTCTTTGGAAAAATGGCCAGGTTTGCCACAGTTGTAGCAGTTGCCTTCAACATTCCTCGCAGGCTGCTTCCTCTTGTCCTTGTCCTTTGCAGTTGGACGGGAGCGTTTGTTGGAGGGACCGCCCCGCTCCAACAGATTGGCCTTTGCATCAAGTGGGCCATGGCCCTTAGCCAAATCATCGCGTTTGCGCACGTCTGACTCGATGCGCAGCTTCACGATCAAGTCTTCAAGATTCATCTCCTTTCGCTTGTGCTTAAGGTAGCTCTTGAAGTCCTTCCAGCCGGGTGGAAGTTTTTCAATGACCGTGCCCACCGTGAAGGCTTCAGGCAGGGCCATTCCCTCGGCGGGAGGTCGTGGATGGTCAGCTAGAACTCTTGCACTTGGTCCATGATTGGTCGGGAATCGACCATTTTGTAGTCCAAGTACTTGGCTATTACAATTTTTTAGTGCCCGCATCATCACTACGATACTTCTTATCTAGCATTTCCCACACTTGTTTTGATGTGGGAATCGTACAATACACGTTATAGAGACTATCGTCTAAAGCACTTAAAATAGAGTTTTTACAAAGATAGTCTCCTTTGCGCCAAACATCATACTCGACGTACATCTCAACACGTGCCTCGTCCTCACTTGGCAGGGTTGGCTCGTTCTCCTTGAGGAAGTTCACGACGCCCAACGTTGTTAGGTAGAACAATATTTTATGTTGCCTTCTCTTGAAATCCGTTCCCGTGAACTTCGATGGCTTCTCGGCGGGTGACATCATCCTTGGTGCCATTGGTGCCGAGTTTGTCCCATGAAAGGGACCAAGTCCGTAGCCCCCGTAGGAGCTAACAATTGGGTGGGACACAGTACCCCCCATAGTTGCGTGAAGCATGGAGGATCTAGCACCCGTGCCGACCCCGAAGGATCCAGCACCCGTGCCGACCCCGATGGATCAAGCACCCGTGCTGCCCCCGAAGGAGCTAGCACCTGTGCCGACCCCGGAGGGTCCAGCACCCGTGCTACCCCCGAAGGAGCTAGCACTTATGTTGACCCCGAAGGATCCAACACCCGTGTCGTGCCCGAAGGCCCCGACACTCGACCCAATGAAGGATCCAATGGAACCACTAAAGGTGGAACCGACCGATCCACTCGAGGTGAATTCGGTAATCGTCCCAAAGGGGTTGTCAAACACTCAAGGGGTTGTTGAGGAAGAAGTTGAGAAGCCAGGAGTCGGAATCATCGTTATGTCCGACGACGTGTTGACGGGTACAACGGGGGACACAATGGATGGAACGGTGGCAGCGGCGGTAGACGGGTCAGTCGACATCTCCAAGCAAAGGTGTTGATTATGTTAAGTTGGTGTGTGTAAACTCCTTTAGTGGCAAGAATATCTCGTCTTGCGATTGTTGGAAAATTTGAGATACAAACTTGCCGGGCGAAAAATACACGGAAATAAAAACAAGGAAATTACACAGAAAAAACAAATTACACGGAAAATAACTGAACAAATTACACGGAAAACTTGTGGAAAGTGGTATGCCGAGTCAAGGAGTCCTCTTTCCGCAAGATGAGATACGCCCCGGTAGTGCTCTCGGTTTGGCGTGTCGTCCCCAAAGATAAAACGGCTTCGTCTCTGAAGTAGCAGCACCGCTAGCAGCAGAGCTCCGGCGAATGGGAGTAAGGCGGGGGCAGAGCTTCGACGGGAAGATTATGCAGAGAGGGAGAGAGCGTGTATGCGAGAATGCTTGTGTATGTTCTTTCTAGAATGCAATGGATGCATGCCTATTTATAGGCCAAGTTCACCCGTTGGGGCATTGATGAAGTCAACAGCCATTATGTGTACCATGATGGCTTGACTGTAACCGCCGGAGGTTATTGACTGGTGCACAAGCCATTGGGAGCTGAAGAGACACGACGCACCTGGACATGCTACACGATGGAATACACCATGGGCCGTCGGGGACCTTTTGTCTCCCGTTATACGTCGGGGTCCAGCGGGAACATGACGTGGACCAGACCCGTCGGGGAGAGCATGGAGTTTGGGGTGGTCTAAAAAGAATAAGAGGGGCTTGAACCACGCTCAATGACCAGCTCAAAAGAACAGCCCAAAGACCAATTGCCAAGGCACCCGACACTCGGTGCAAGGTGCACAAGGCACCCGACACCCGGTGCACGAGTAAGGTGCGCGGGTCGCGGCTCGCGGGTGGCGGTGGCGCGGGCATGCGCGCGCTTGTGGGCTCTGTCACCCGTCTTGTTCCACGATAATTATTACACATAATAATTCATCTTATTAAATACTTCATCAAAGAAGTTTATCATCCCCGATGTGGGATAATTAACACTTAGTTAATTAATCCCTTAGCTTTTCCCATTGCTCATTTTTAGCTTTATTGTGACCAACTTTAATATAGTATTTCTCATTCACCGGGAATCGGATTTGAAATAATGAATATACTACGGTCATCTACTCGAAACGTAGATCGTGGCTATTGCATTTAATTTCACAAAATTAAATGTCTTGTAACATTTATTATTATTCGAAGCCGTTTGACCAAGAACGATTCCAACAATGTAGACCTACACCGAATATGCTCATAATGAATCAAACACTCAAATTTTACTAGTATGTTTTTCTCAAGAAAAAAGCCTCCTTGCATATGGTCGCACCATGCGGACGGATCTATCTGCGACCCGATCAAACCCCATACAATCTACAATTCCAAATCATCGAAGAAGTACATTTATTATTATTAAATGCATCATTTACATGCATTAAAAGCAACATTAATAAGTATTTCTATAAAAAATTTCAATTTATATCATGTTTAAACCTGTGATTTCATTTGTTATAGATATAAGTATAATTTGGTACGAGTAAAAATATCATTTTTAGTAAATATATAGTGAGTGAACTGCACAAAATACCCCTAACATTTCGCTGTGTAACAACAGACATCCCTAACATCTAAAAATCACTACACAGGTATCTAACAAATTATATAATCACAAACAGTGCATATTTTGCCATTTTTCGGATGAAAATGCCCAAATGGGCTGAAGGGCATTATAGTCCATTTGGCTGCATAACTTCTGACTCTATCTGCACATCTAGACTGATGTGTAAGAGACGTCCCTTCAAACATGAATTATCTAATTTTCCATCCTGCGTTTGTATTTCACATTCCCTCTTAGTATGATTGCTTTCATCTTTATCGTTCCACTTCATTTTACCTTTCATCTTTCTCGCGTTCCACCTTGTTACATTTCTTCTTTCCCTCGATCCACTTCCTTACATTTCGGTTTGCTATCTGTAAGTTGTAACGTGTATATTTTGCAATCACATTTTATCTTTCCATCGTTCCACTTCGGTTTGATCGGCAAGGGTTTGTGGCTATAGGGTTACAGTGGTATCCACATTTTAGGGGATTTCATATGTGCGGTAACTGGAATTTTGGGTATTTCATCTGGAATGGAATCCTCTAAATGTACTGTATACAAGGGTTTAGGCGATTGAATCTCGATTTGGGCTAGGGTTTCCGTCTGTAGGGCTACAGTCGGGCAGTTGAAAATTTTGCAATTCTTGGATGAAGTTTACAGTTGGGAAGATGGAATTATGATTTTAATTTTTGTGCCATGGGCCATGTTTCGACGATATTGCATTTCTGATTTGAAATTTTGTATTGTTGAATTGAATTCAGGGCGTGTTGAAATGTCTTCTTCTTCTACTGAATCCTTCGGTTCCAGCTTCAATTGGGATTGGCCTCGTCCTGAAATAGTGAGTTGTAATCACGATCTTCAGGCAGAGCTTGTGACTTCAAGGACGGCTGCTAACCCCGGTAGACGTTACTATCGCTGCCCAATATGGAAGGTTAAACTCAAGTTTTTTTGGTCGTTTTCCCATTAATTCTATTGGCAAAATTTATGAGAAAGTATTATGCAGGAAGATGATTGTAAGTTTTTTCGATGGTTTGATGCGAGTCTATCCCCAAGTCAAGACAGTTACTTTCAGAGAGTCAAACTTGAGCGTGACTGATTAGAATCTGAACTTCGAGCGAAATCGATACTTGAGGGTGTTCTTCAAGAGAAATTGCACATGAAAACTGTGGAGTTTGAAGGCTTGAAGTTACAACTGGGTAGGAAAACTGAAGAATGTGAAGCATTGAAGCTAACAATTGCTAAAACGGCAACAACTTTCCGAAAGTTAAAAATCACAATCTTGTTTTTAATCATTGTAATCTTGCTACTTTTGTTATAACAAAGCTATGTTATGTCGTGTTCACTCCTCCGTTATATTCGGATGTTGATAGATTACATTACGATTTGTTTTCATTCATTCATCATTTGTTAAGGCAGGAATGAAGACGTTTTTAAATATGCCATAAATCACGAATGAAGTTACTAAACTATGACTGAAACCACAACCGTTGTATTGTACACAAACTATGAGTGAAATCACGAATGAAGTTACTAAACTATGACTGAAATCACGAATTAAGTTACTCATCAGCAACTGGATCAGATGCCACTCATGAGATATAGCCACCACAAATACTAGTCATCTTTTACAAACCAGTTTGTAACAACACTTCGTTAACATACAAATCATATCATGTTTTCCACAAAATATAACCAAAATATTAACCAAACACGGATATTGTAACATACAAAGGGTTCACCCATCAGAAACCAGCACCAATTTTTTAAGAGTATGTAAGGCCAGTCAATCTTGATCACCGCGGCGGGCAAATCTCTGAGGTTGAGTCCTGGTTCGTTTGCTAGGTCCCTGATCCGAAACATTAGGCTGCAACAATTAATGATATAGTAAGTATATACGAGAGAGAAAGCACTGCGTACGAGTAGAAAATATAGTGATAGATGCTTATTGAATACTACCGCAGGCAAAGTACTCTCTTCACGCTGACGCGACTCGTTCTGTTGCGAAGTCTCCTGAACCTGAGAACGAGCATCTGTCCGAGGATCATTGCTGCATGTCCTCCTATTATGATCTTCTTGACCGCACCGGCGACATTTCATCACGAATGTTCGGCGCAATGTCTCACTTCCATCAGCATGAAGATGAATCTGTGGCTCCTCACGCCTCAATTTCTTCAGCCTACCACGCTGTCGCTTTGACCTCGGGGGCGCCAGTTCCAACACACCATCAGAAGTATGCTTGGGCCAATTGTCCACCCCATTGATTGGGTAAAGGACATTCTCGTACAGCATCATCATTGTTGTCTTTAAATAATATAGGGAGACGTGTCGCGTCACATCATCACCCATCTTGTTGATTGTGGCGATAGCATGTGTGCACGGGATTCCGGTTAGCTGCCACTATCTGCATGAGCATGTAAAATCGCACATGTTGACAACATATTGGCCAGTCGGCCCTGATACTTGGTACGAAGACTGTCCGTTCCATGTAGCCCTCCACGACGAAGCCGGCGCGTACCACTTATCCACAAGCTCCTTGATAACCGGAGGGACTGCGTGATCGTAGCTTTTGATCCACTGGCCTCTGATCTGTATCCTTTCCATTTGACTTATTCGAATGTCCTCCAATATGCTGATAATTGACTTTTCTCACGCCAATGCAATCTTCGAATTGAATGTCTCACAAATGTTGTTGATGAGCACATCACAACAAGTATGTGGAGAGAAAAATGCCTTTACCTACTTTTCTTTGGGAGCAACTCCAGAAAGCCACTGATGTGCTTGGGGGGTACTCGGTCTGCAGAGCATCCATCTTATCCATAAAATGTTCGATGGTGGTAGTCGCGGCAATCTCCCATAACCGTTCTTTGAAATTTTCGCCAAAAATTCTCTTCTTGAAATTGTTATATATGTACTGAACACAGAAGCGATGCTCGCTCTGTGGGAATTCCTCAACTATCAACTTTGCAAGGCCCTGTTGTAACACAACAAAACAAAAAGTTTCACAAAATCACAATTCCAGTACGTAATGTATGGATCAAAACACAAATGAAAAGTAATCACATAATAAGTACATTAAGTAATATTGAAATCACGCCAGCCATATACCTTTTGTTGGTCAGACATAAACACGTATCTTGGGCCATTTGCATGCAAGTTAAGGTCATCAGACAAGTACTCCAAGGACCACTTCCACTGGGCATAACTCTCGGCCTCAGTCACAGCCCACACAATCGGCCACCAGCCATTGTTGGGATCAATTCCGATTGCTGACATGAGCTGTCCTTTATACATTCCTCGCAAGAAACAAGAGTCCAAGAAGATAATGGGCTACAGAACTACATCCATCCCTTCTTCAATGGGCCTAGACAGCAGTAGAACCGGAGGAATCTCGGACCCACTGCACCAGAATCCCTCGTATTCTCGTAATGTATATGTATGGAGGAATCAGGGTGCGTCCTCTCCAATTCGGCTTTGTAGCTGAACAAGATCATGTATTGGGTTGCTGCAGAGCCGAATATGCCGTCCAGTGCGTGCTCTCTGGCCCGATATGCCTTCATCCGGCCTATCTTCAGCCCAAAATCTTCATCGACACACTGCCGGATAGTGGTCAGTGGTATGTGAGGGTTGGCTTTGATCTTCTCTATGTAACGCTCACCTAACCACTTTGCCGTCAGCCACTTCGAATCCAACACCTGAGAACATGTGTGCGCGTGATCACGCTGCATATTCATCACCACATAATCATGTCCGTTGTGTACTTCGAACTTCCTTAAGTACACATACCACTCACAACCTTGCCCTTTACAAATCACACAAAGTTTGTCCCGATCATTTCTCCTCACGTGCACCTGCCTCCTGGTCATTATAGCATACTGCCTCAACACGTCATAGAAGAAATCTCTATGCTTAAAACATCACCAGGCTTCCACAACGGTAGCACATTAGGGATGAGCTTAAACGGGGTAAACTTTAACCCACTCTTCTTCAAACCCTCCAAATCTTCAAGGTCATCATTATCGTGTAGCTCGTCCTCAAAATCTTTCTCAAGTAGTGGGTTATCTGTCATGTCCGGCTTTTCCACATAAGGCGAATACCTCCTCCGCCGTTTATCCCCTGACCCCCCTGACCCCGGCTCGGCTTTGCCGTCACCCGGCTCGGCTTCGCCCTCACCCGGCTGGTCTACATTCTCTGGGTCCTGATTCGCAGGTTGTTGCTGGAAAATGGATTCGTAATATGAAGTAAATAACTGCTCATCTCGGCACATGTGCGCCAACGAGATAAAATGGTCCATCGCCACATCTTCATCATCAATCGACGGTCCCTCGTTATGGAGCTGGCAGCCGTCCAGAACGTACTCAACCGACGGAATGTATACCTCCTCTTGAGGCTCCACCTCCGGCCCATCACCAACTTCGGGTCCACCCTGTACTTCCGGTACAGCCTGCACTCCAGGGCCAACTTGTACTTCAGGTCCAGTCTCCTCGATAATGGGAACATCCGACTGCAGTTGACATTGATTGACTTCTGAAAAATCCATGGCCGGGTTGTACACATTGCCTTCAACATGTTGACAGTCTTGGCTATGAATTGATTGCCCCTTCTGATTTCAACATAAAATCACAACTGAACGCCTTACATACAAACATAAATCACAAATGTTGTACAAGGGTGTGCACTAACCTCTGCAACGCTAGCAGGTTCTACAAGTGCCTCTTCTTCATGCTGTAAATCTTGGTCAGAGTGATTTAATTGTCCAATCTGACAAAAAGGATTAATCACATATGCATACCAAACATAAAACTAAAACCCAAACAAAATCCAAAATGATGTACTAACCTCTGCATGGTCGACTAAGGATTCGCATGCATGGACCTCTCCTTGTCCAACAACTCCAAGTGCATCATTCTGTTCAACCTCAACCTCAACCTCTTCATCAACCACAGCAGGTGCAGATTGTGCTCCATCTATACTACAAGATGCAAATGCGTCCAACAGATTCTTACGTGCTGCCTCCTCTTCCCTCTTCCATTCCCTACGTTTGTCTTCTAAACTTTTGGTCAAATACTCTTCAAACTCGACATCCCTAGGGTACCACTCAAGCATCAATAATGGTGGTGCCGATGGGTTCCACTGTTTCTTCGTTTTAGGTTTACGCTTCGGCACAACTGTTTCTCCTTCGTCTATTTCTTCAATGACCACCTTGCTTTTTTACAAGAACTGACAAACTCTAGTAACTCATGTGCTTCTTCCTGTCGCTTCTTCAGTAGGGCAGCCGCTGCCGTTAACTCCACCACATAAATGTGAACTAGCTTTGTGCTAGTAGCCGCGACTTCCAGAAAAGGCTCCGGGTGCTCATCGTCAGTAATGGGCAGCAATGGCCCTCCTATGTCCACGCCGGTACAGTCATGACTGTACTTTGGATGAACGTAATAGAACTCACAAACGGTTTTCCTATGATACCTCAACCGCACCACCATACTGGACAGATTTAAGAGCTCAAATTGGAGAATATTGCAAAAGTCAAAGAATGTCACTTGCCCCCCAACATACTTCTTCTGCCCATTGATTTCGAAGAGTGACCCTCCGTGATGAAAAGCAACAGAAAACATCCCGAATTTGTCCTCTGTTAGGGTTTATTTAGAGTTAAAAATATTCCAAATTTAAACCAACAAACCAATTTCACACAAATCAATTTCACACAATCACACTCGCCATCACACTCAAAAGACACAAGCATTTTTAAATTTCAACTTACTATATTCATCCTCCGGGACAAAGAAATCCAACAGAGGATCGCGGATGTCCCATGTTTCTGGGTCTACATCGACTATCTCCGGTCCGCGACCGTGTCTAGGTGATGCCGGAGGTGATGGTGATGATGCCTTAGCCGGTGGCGCTGGCGTCTTCTTTTTGTTCCGTGAAGACCTACGGGAGGTGGACGCACCGGAGGAGGAAGCTCCAGCGGTGCCTCGCTTCCGTTTTGGCGGCATTGATGAAAAATGGAGCGTGAGATAAGTGATGGGAGGGAAAATGACGAAGTGAATGAAATTGAAATGGAGGGAAATGGGAAGAGAAGACAAAAATTAAAATATCATTGCAGGCCAATTCCTCTAAGGCACAAAAACTAAAATTTCAAACGAAAACAAAAATTTCAAATTAAGGCGTCCCTTGGGAAGAGAAGAGAGAGGACAATTGAAATGATGTTCAAGGTCACATCACACAGAGGCGGCGTCATCCACAGTGCATGCAGCAGTTGTAATACGCAAAAGGTCGCATTTGCCCTTTTAGCCCTTGAGGGTACTATGGTCCGAAAAAACCTCATTCGTGATTATATATTTTGTTAGATACCTGTATTGTGATTTTTAGATGTTATGAGTGTCTGCTGTTACACATCAAAAAGTTAGGGGTATTTTGTGCAGTTTACTCATATATAGTAGTATAGATATTAATCTACAATTTTACATACAACATGAATATAATTGTAAAAATGGGAAGAGAAGGAATATCCATGAGAGCCTAATCAGTCGGTAAAAGAGATTTCAAGTTAGACTTGAAAAGAAATTCCCCAAATCGCTGCAGATTATAACAGATAACAAGATACACAAATTGATCAAACAAAAATAGTTTTAATTTGTTTATTTAAAAATGGTTTTATTTAGCTGTTAAAGAACTTCTGTATTAATGGATGCAATATGTTCCTACTGTGTTGCCTACCTTATCAAACAACTATTTATTGACATCGAATTTCTGTAGTATTATTGATGTTTCTCACCGACTTTATATCCATAGACAACTCATTCCCAACGTTATTATCTCAATGAAACAAAAACTAGGATTATTTTAATTACCTAATTAATTACTGTTAAACTCACCTATTTTTAAATTATGTCAAAACCTACTTCATTTGTGTTCCCTTATTTGATTCGAGGAAATTATGTACACACGACAAAAATCTTAAGGCAATCTACTTTTTTCCTCGAAAAGTCAAGTCATTAGCTGTTTATTACTGATAAAAATATCTATCCACATGTACTATTAAGTAAATTAAATAATGTTAACATTTGCATATATTTAACTATAGGTCCTATATCTAAAATACTGACAGTTAAAATTTTCTGAATGGCTGATATAAAAAAAATATACGTATACTATAGTATGTTAAAATCAAAATTATGTAGATATAGTTGCTATCTTAACAATATAGTCTATTTCAATCATAGATCAATTTAATTTCGTACATCAGTTTTTCATATGGTTTTTGTTTTAAAGTAGTACAGTATATTATATAAATTGGTACGTACGTATACATTTGAACTGTGTATAATACTTAGTTATTGGTAAATTTAGATCAATGTCATTTTGCCTAGAAAAGTTATATCACTATATAGTGTTATTAAATTTAAATTTGCGGATATA
The DNA here is from genome assembly GCF_004379255.2 of Salvia splendens. NCBI lineage: Eukaryota > Viridiplantae > Streptophyta > Magnoliopsida > Lamiales > Lamiaceae > Salvia > Salvia splendens. Next base: position 13,615,929 of record NC_056047.1, on the reverse strand, counting down.
TCATTGTATTTCTCAAGTTATCTTCAAACTATACATTTTCTAGCTATGTTACTACAAACTCCCTCCCTATATCTAAATGTCCAAGTAAATTTCTTTTTTTGTTTGTGTGCCATTAAATATTCTACTTCACTTATTCTATTTTTGATAAATGTACTACGCATATTCAATTAAATCATTTCACTCATATTTTACTATAAAACTGATACTCCTACTATATATTTCATTATAGAACCCACATACCATTAACTTTTTCTATCCACTTACTTTTATAAAGTCGACAAACAAAACCCGGTCGCATGCTCAGGTGCAAGTGAGTTCATCCTTCTAATACAAACATTATCGGACGGCGACCGATGTGCATTTTACGAGGAGTGGGAATTATGGGAGCATATCATCTCATGTTGCAAGTTCTCTGGTGTCTCTAGTACTATTTCTACCAGTGTTGGAATCTTGACATTTGTCTATCTAAATATCTTGCATCCTCTCTGGGACGGGTGACCCATTCTGAAACCTTGAAAAGAATATTTGGATGTCCCTCTTTTATGTCATGATGTGGTCCATTAGAGATATTAGTAACAAGACTATGTTTTAAGATCTTGAGAGTAATAGGATGGGGAAAAAACTTGTTCTCATGCCTCATATCTTCAATTATAGGTCAGAGTCCAAATTTCCTATTCTCCCTAGACGAGGCACACTATATATGAATTGAGTAACATCAATGTGTGGAAACAATTGATAAAAATACAAAGAGATGTATATGAAGAGGAAGTCAACCTAGATATCTAAGTTTGGTGATACTTATTTTATGTAAATAGGGGAGAACATAATACTGAGAAATTATACCATAATAAGTACTCTATCATATGGAGTAGTATAATTTTTCAAGATTGATTAGTTTATTTTGAGGAAATAATATTTTTATTACATAATAAGTGATGAATTAGCTTGAATTATTTTTCATCAATTAATTTATCCTTCAAAATATACATCTACTTATTATTAACATTATCTTTGAAGTGATGAGTATTGAGAAACGGTTTGATTCTCTTCATCGATTTTTTTTTTTACTTTTTTGAATAATTTAATCACGATGAAACTTTAACTTATTTAAGAGCATCTACATCGGTGCTCTTAGCTAAGAGCAGGCGCCGTGCCACGGCACGGCGAGACCCCTGTTCGTCGCTGTGCTCTTGCCGACGGCACGACCCTGCTCTTAGCTAAGAGCACCGCCGTGCCGAAGAGCACGCCTACGTGGCGCCTCCTGATTGGGCTCGTTTTTATTCCGTTATTTTTTTAAAAAAATTCATAGAAAATCGAAAATAATCCGGAAAAAAGAAAAAAAAATATTTTCGAATACCCAAAAATATATTCGTTTTATACTGTTTTTTTCAATTTTTTTAAAAAAAATTATAAATTTTTTAATCCCAAAATCATCTATAAATACCCACATTCATCATCCATTCTTCACATCAAATTATCTCTCATGCATACTTCAATTTTTTTTATTATGAATTTAATTATGTAATTTTTAATTTTTAGGATTTTAATTATGTATTTTTTATTTTTAGTAATTTGTAATAGTATTTCGGGTATTTTTAATGCATTTTAATATTGTGGAAATGCTTTTAGTAATTGAAGTATTTAAATTGAATAATAGAATGGTTGGACCCTTAAGCATGCTCTTGCGAAAGAGCATGAATGTGGATGTTGTACTCTTACAGAAGAGTAGGAAGTCAAAAATGAATAAAAGTGGGTTCGAGCCCACATCCATGCTCTTGGATGTGGATGCTCTAAGGCATCTTAGATTCCAGAACTTTGTTTCAATTGACGAGTTTAAAGATATTGTTTATTTGTTCCTGATGTTTTGTGTATTAGTAATTTATAGTAAATGGCTTAATTTAAAACTTGCACAAAATTTATACTCCTACAAGTATAATTTTTAAAATTTTAAAATTTAAATTACGAATATGATTTATTAAATTAATAATAAATTTTATTTTTATAACAAATACTAAAATGAATAAATAATTTAGATGTCCAACATGGGAATGAAATTATAATATCAGGACTCTGATGTTCATTCAATTTGCCAGTCCACGTGGAAAATATCTGATTTTATAATTCGTGAAACACAATGCAGGTCTTCTTTTACATTGTACATTTGTACGGATACAGGATCTTCCAATTTTTTTAAAATTTTATAGCTTTTTTTTCTATTAGTTCTTTTACAGATATTATTATGGCTATAAAATTATAGTAGTACTCGTGAGGGACAAATACTGATAGAAAATTAGGTATTTGATGATTTATTCTCTGGTGCAACAGTTCAATCATATCCGTTGGTGGTTGATAGCTTGTGCTAGTACCTTTCTAGCATCACTCGATCTTTAATTTATTCTGAATTTTATGTCTTTTTCTAGAATATTCATATATCACGTGTTTTATTTTGTAGTTTTATAAGTATATTAGGGAAATAGTTATAAACAATCAAATTAATACTACTTGGGCGATTAGTAGCTCAATATTAAATTGTCACGAGATTATCATATATAGTTGAGTTGACTCGAGATTATCCTAAATTTAGATTGGCATAGGGGAAAGTCGAGACTCATAAGTTAATACAAGATGAATTTTATGTGTCAATGTTTCGAAGTTAAGTATCTGAGCATATCTGTAGAACAAAATACTAATATACTTCTATAACTCAATCTTGTGTAAACAATCCATTAAATCGAACACTACTATTTAATATTCCATGTAAAGAGGAAATATTTGGGTATATCCGTTCTAAATTTCTAATTAAATACTCCTATTCATTTTGATTAGTAAATAAATAAATTTTAAATGAGGATGGTGAATAAGCACAAGGATTTTACTAATATGAAAAGGCTTGATTTTACAACATTCGATTATACATATATTTACGTTAAATGAGAAGTTCGATGCACATAAAATTCTGCCATATAGATAAATTTCACTTTATATGTCCCTATATAAATCTTGTGTGACATATTCGGCTACTTATGAATTTAGAGTATATACTACTATCATTCAAGTAGGAGAAAATCAACTTTATTAGCGAGAATAGTACATGCAAAAAAAGGCCCTACCAATTCTCATATTTTTTTGTTGACTTGTAAACAGTAACATTAATTCCTTGTGGCTCAACCGAGCTCCCTTGTCCCTCTCCACCATAGAGATAAAGGGAAAATAATAGGACAAAAAAACTTATTATAAAACATTTTAAATCTAGCCTATATTTACCACTAAAATACATTTTTAATAAAATTTTGATTACAGTCTCTTCAGGTCCAAATCCAATCAAACATGTCATTTCTAGACCTACATAATATGTGCATTGCATTTTCTTGAACATTGAATTACTACAAGAGATGAAAAATCAAATGAAATGATGAAATACATTTTAAGAATATGAGGAGTAGGCTTTTTAGTTCTTTTCTGTCATATTTTTACCACTTTCCCCAGAGACCACTACAAATTCTTTGGGGTACGAAATAATTTGGGCAACATTTCATTAAAATTATCATGAAAGGAGTATAATTATGATATCATATCATCTTCACCAGAAAGAAAACAATATAAATATTGTGGAAATTTTTCCAAAAAAAAAGAACTCCTTGGAATATTATTGTGGAGTACTAGTAAAAAAGCTTTAAATTCTGGGATAAGGAGAAAAAACAAAAAAAAAACGTTAATAGTGTCGTTCATCAGAGGAGATTGAGTGTCTAATTCTTTGTATTGGTATAGGTATTTCACCGTTTCACCTTTAAATTAATTATTTTAATAATAGTATTGTAAAAATAAAGTTATAATGATACAATAGATCGTAATTAGCACTTATATGAGAAAAAAAATTATACTCGTATTTT